>NC_140184.1:28202542-28224027 GCF_963971535.1 Notolepis coatsorum
GAGTTGCAAGCTTTGAATATTGCTTAAAGCAACACGTCAACATTATGGGAAATTCCCTTACCGTCTTCTCCGGAGTCAGACATGAAAATAAATACCAATCCCCTCTCTCTGCATTCAGTAGAAAGCTATCCAACTGCAAGCTAGCCTAGCTTAGCACAAATTAATCGAAGCAGATACGGATCAGCTAGCCTAGCTTAACTCTTCTGCCCCCTTAGCGACTATTTTGTGTTTTTTGGCTATATTTTTTTGTGTTTCTGTGTACAACGATGGCTGTGTTGATTATTATATCATGAAATTGTGTCCGTTTGCTTATTTTCCATATATTCACAGAATTTGAAAAGATTAGATTTTGAAACCCTCTAACACAAAAGTTAACAATATTAGCTTTCAAACCATCCATAGTGGTTTATTTCTTGCCATGGGGGTTAGGGTTAGGGTTAGGGGTACCCAGACAGAAAGATTAGGAGTATGGTAAAATCTCATCCCTGTCCCCTAACCTAACCCTAACCCCAACCCTAACCCTAACCCTAACCCTAACCCCAACCCTAACCTTAACCCTAACCCTAACCCTAACCCTAACTTTACAAACGGAAATCTTTGGAATCTTTGATAGATATGTTGAGTTAGGTTCATAGTGGTATTCATAAAAAAAAGAATTGGAACGAAATATTACAAATTACGATTTTTATGACCTTGAACGTGATGCAATCTTTTCATGCACTAAGGTGACAACTCTGCAAAATCGTTAGGGGGGCATAAGAGTTAAAGCTCAGAGAGAGGTGTTTTTGGCCAACACCTAGGCTAGCCACTCCGTATCCACTTGCATTAATGTCTGCTAATCTAGGCTAGCTTGCAGCCGAATAGCTTTCAACTGAACATGGAGAGAGGAAATCTATATTCTTGCCTGACTCTGGAGATGTCAAGCGCATTTCCCATAATGTTGCCGTGTTCCTTTAACGATTAACCTCATTTATGTCTCAATAAATTATTTTTTAATGTATTTTCATTTTTGGTCAGTTGGTTCATAAGTGTGACCCTCATAATGGCTCGAGGCATCGTTGTGAGACACTGACCAGCGAGGGAAGTCTGAGTCTCTATCTCACAGCAATGCCTCGAGCCATATGAGGGTCACACTTATGAATAACATGTGATTACAGCTGTCTACTTCACAGTTTCCGCCACCACCACCCCTTCCCTTTTCGCACTCCTCAGCATCACATCTCTTTCTCTGCCATCCCTCCCATTTTATCACTCTCACTTCCCACCATACCTCAATCTGTTCCTCCCTCCCTCCCTTCCTGCACACCACATACCACAAGTTTGCATTAGCTGCTGGGGGCGTGGAGAGAGTGCAAATCAATAGGCTTTTACATTGCCTCGCAGTGAGGCTGAAAATCAATGGCCCAGGGAAATTAAGTTGTACTCTTTGAATAAATTGAAGACATGGGCAACAAACAGCTTGGTGAAAATTGAGTAAACCTGGTTGTATTAAAATGTGAAAAAGGTTCTTAAAAATATTTTCAAACGCAAGAACTCTGTAAACTTTGTTGGGAAGAGAGATTAAGGTACTGTAATGGTTGTGCTCTGGAGCTGAATGATAACCTGCACATTCAGGCTCTTAACAAAAAAAGGGATGATAGCAAACATATAGGGACGCTATGACGCTCTATTTGGCAATCCATGTAATGTCTGGAGAGATGCAGGGACAGCCGGTGGGTCATTCTGGGGGGGACAAAATAGTCAGACTGGAAGCTTTTGGAAACATTTCTCTAGTCTGTCTCTCATAGCCACATCTATGACCTAACATTCGAATGCATTACATAATGTCATACAAGTAGTGTAGCTAGAGAGAGAGAGAGAGAGAGAGAGAGAGAGAGAGAGAGAGAGAGAGAGAGAGAGAGAGAGAGAGAGAGAGAGAGATAGAAAGGCAGGTGGTGATGACGATGAGGCTGGTGACTGGAACATAAAGTTGACAATTAGCAGCAGGAAAGATAGAGGTGAACGTAGCAGTGCAATGTGAACAGTCTAGGCCAGTGTTTCCCAAACTCTGGGTCGCGGACCCGTTTTTATTGGGTCGCCAATTTACATTTTTTATTTTTATTTTTTAAACAAATCTTTTTTTTTAAGCTGTAGATGTGTTGATTCAGTTTGGCACCACATACTTATGTGAATCTGGGTTTTCTACTCTAGCATACCTGAAAAACAAATACAGAAACAGACGAAATGCTCAGCATGACCTCATACAGGGCCGCCTCAAGGGGTGTGCGAGCAGTGCGGTCGCACAGGGCCTCGCGGGAAGGGGGGCCTCGCACAAAAAAAAATAAAAAAAAATAAAAAAAATAAAAAGAAAATATTTTTTATTTATTATTATTGTTATTTATTTTATTATTATAATTTTTTTTTGCGAGGCTCCCCTTCCCGCGAGGCCCTTTTTCATCACAGACCTAAAATCTAGTTTTGCTTATATGCTTATATATTTCACATTAGACACGTTTGTAGAATGTTCCTGGCTCTGCGGCTCTGCAGCAGACATACTCACTATTGGAGCTCTGGGGCTCTGCAGCAGACATACTATACTATTGGTTTCAACGAAGGGAGGGGTTACATCATGTGTACGCTGGCGTGCGTCAGCTGCGTTTGACTATTTCGCGCGTGCAGCTTTGGAGGTTATGCTTAGTTATGCCAGCCAAAACGAAGAGGATGGTCATTCGGCAGATGGACTGAAGATGAAAGTTGTTGCATGTTAGACAGTTCAGTCAGGCTTAGCTGAAGGCAGGGACAGCTAGTTAGCTTTAGCTACGTTATAATATCGAGTGCTAACGTGTGGTTCGGTCGGGATAGCCATGATGATGTCGGCTAGTAGCTAGCTTAGCTAAAGGCTAACTAGCGTTAGCTAACCTAGAGAGAGCGCGTGCAGCATTGTTATGCCAAGATGAAGATGACGGTCATTCGGCAGATGAACTTCGTCAACTCCACGCGGTTGTCTCCATCCTCTTGGACCTTTGGTGAGTTTTTAATGCACTCTATTCTATTACCGCCGTGGATATATCTCTCTCTCTCTCTCTCGGGAGCCAAACGGGCCGGCTAGCTGTTGTAGTAGCTAACGGTGTGTGGCCTGGTGTCAGTACCTGGCTACTCTATTTGCAGTTAGCCTATTTAGCTGATGTCGGCCATTGGCTCCTTGCTACTTTGTTTTCTCTGGTATAGACCCTCTTCTCTTTGGATTTAAGTGTTGATCTTTGTCCTTTTGGATCTATGTATATTCATGTTGCCTTTGTGAAGTTATCTTTTCCTTCTGTTTTGTTCTTCCATTAAAAGTTGAATATCCTTTAGGGGCTCATCTTTGCTTATCTCTCTCGTACGTACATGCTCTCTCTCTAACACACACACACACAGACATGCTCTCTCTCTAACACACAAACACACATGCTCTCTCTCTCTCTCTTTCTAACACACACAGACATGCTCTATATCTCTCTCTAACACACAAAATGACATGCTCTCTCTCTCTATATTTCTCTCTCTCTCTAACACACACACAAACAGACATGCTCTCTCTCTATCTCTCTCTTTCTAACACACACAGACATGCTCTATCTATCTCTCTCTCTTAAATTCAAATGGGCTTTATTTCACATTCTTGTATTTCTCCCAGTAGGTATGGGAGTTTTGAGTTATTGTCGATGTTTTCAAAGTCTCTTTGGGTGTTTGCAATTTGTGGGAAGTATGTCTTGGTATAGTGGGCAGGTTGTTTCCACCTCATCTTGTGTGCAGTGGCTCTGTCTTCGCTTGGGAGCCAGGTCTGCCTATGGCGGCCTTTCTCGATGGCTAGGCTGTGCTCGCTGAGTCTGTACCTAGTCAAGAATCTTCTTAGTATTGAGTCAGTCACAGTGCTCAGGTATTCTGCCACTGTGTACTCTCTGTTTAGGGCCAAATAGCATTTCAATTTGCTATGGTTTTGGGTTGTTTCTTTCCAATGTGTCTCTCTCTCTCTCTCTCTCTCTCTCTGGCCTTGCTCTGGTGGAGGGTCAGGGGCATTGCCGGGTCTGTGCAGCGATAACACTGTATATCGACTGTAGAACGGGAGCTCTCTCTCGTTCTTGCTATATGTTGACTGTATCATGCCCAGCCTCGGGCAGCGCTATTATTTAAGAATATGTTGACTGTATGAAAAAAAAGAAGAAAAAAAAACCTATTAGGGGGGGGGGGCTCGCGTTTAAATCTCGCTCAGGGCCTCGCATTTCTCTCAGGCGGCCCTGACCTCATAATAGCACTTTCAAAAACCAAGCCCAGAATAGATCTGCTCGTTGAAAACTTCAACCAGCCACATACCTCTCATTAGATTTCATTGTGCCATAGATGAAATATTATACCCCTTCTAGCATGTCAGGTCAGTAGAATTTTTTAATAAGTTAGTACAAATTAATCAGAATGTTGCTCAATGTTGGGGTTTAAGGTTGAGGGACGGAGGGAGGGGGTAAGAAATGGAGAGTTGAAAAAGGGGTGAGAAATAGAAAGGAGAGTAGAACATGTTTGTTTTTAAAAGTGTTACAAAATTGTATGTACATATGTTACGAGGTGGTGAGCAACTTAACATTACACTCTGATTATTGCTGTGATGTCCTTTTATAATTAAATAAATACATTTCATATACATTTGAAATTCATGGTTTGTTGTGTTCTTTATCAGTAGTTTATAAATGTATGTTTTTTTATTTATTTGTATTGTAGGAATGCGGTAATGATAGTGAAAACGGAGCCGTGTTCCGATGCAAAAATACTATTTTATTACGCACTCTACTGTCGCACAACAACACTGCCATTCCTCTTTCATTCGTCTCTCTTAAACTACGTCATCCCCCGCTAAGGATCACGGGAGATGTAGTAAACACCACATAAGGCTAGGATGCTGTGAATTATGTCCCAGTAGCCACTACACAGGGCCGCCTCAGGGGGTGTGCGAGCAGTGCGGTCGCACAGGGCCTCGCGGAAAGGGGGGCCTCGCAAAAAAAATAAAATAAAAAAATAAAAAAAAAATATTTTTAATTTATTTTTTTATTTTAATTTTTTTAATTTTTTTATTTTTTTTTGCGAGGCCCCCCTTCCCGCGAGGCCCTTTTTCATCACAGACCTAAAATCTAGTTTTGCTTATATGCTTATATATTTCACATTAGACACGTTTGTAGAATGTGTCTGACTTGTTCCTGCCTCTGCGGCTCTGCAGACTGCAGTTTTCCGGTTTCTGCGGCTTTGCTGCTCTACAGATTTTAGGATAGTGTTTCCGGTCTCTTATCCCGTCCGCCGTAATAGAAGAAGAAGAAGAAGAAGAAGACACACGACACGAGGTAGAGGGATGATCTAATTCAGCGCGGAGGAGCCAGACAGTGGATGTCTTTTCAAAAGCAGCATGGATCAGAAGAAATTACACCGTGGGCCAAGAAAGTCTCCTTCCAACTTTACCATTGGCGCCGCATTGATACTGCGTTATGGTGAGTCAACCTATCTCTCTTTCTCTCTCTCTGGAGCCAAACTGGTCGACTAGCTAGTAGCTAACGGTGTGTCACGTGTGCCTGGTGAGAGCACCTGGCTGTATGTAGCCGCATAGCTTGCTTCTGCGTTAGCTAATGGTTAGCACAAGCATCAAACGAACGTTCCCAGCTGAAGCTAAACAGCTAACTGGCTAACAGTTAGCTCAATCAGCTGTTAGCTAATTAGCTGTTAGCTTGTGCTAACCATTAGCTAACGCAGAAGCAAGCTATGCGGCTACATACAGCCAGGTGCCTGATTGAGCTAACTGTTAGCCAGTTAGCTGTTTAGCGTAAGCTGGGAACGTTCGTTTGATGCTATCAGTTAGCCTTGAGAATAGCAGGGGAGAGCGAGAGGCCTTTCGTCAACGTGGAGACCTGTGTTGCGGCCTTTCGCCCTGCATTCCTTTTGTGCAGGTAAGATTAATGAAAATGTCATGACATTACCCCACTCGTCCTTCCTTCCCCTCCCGAATGTTTTGTTAATAACGATGTTTTTTTCCAGGCAAAACATATGCTACTTCACAACATTTGGAGATACGACATGTGCTGTGTGTGAATGTCTTGGTCGTTTGTGTAGCTTGGGTAGCGTTGGGCCGTTGGCCAAAGCTGTGTGTGGCCTGGTGTCACAGTACCTGGCTAGCCTATTTAGCTGATGTCGGCCATTGGCTCCTTGCTGCTTTGGTTTCTCTGGTATAGACCCTCTTCTTGTTGGATTTAAGTGTTGATCTTTGTCCTTTTGGATCTCTCATACATGCTCTAGTCTCTCTCTAACACACACACACATGACAAACACACATGTTCTCTCTCTCTCTCTCTCTCTCTTTCTAACACACACAGTCTGCCTATGGCGGCCTTTCTCAATGGCTAGGCTGTGCTCAAGGATCTTCAGTCACAGTGCTCAGGTATTCTGCCACTGTGTACTCTCTGTTTAGGGCCAAATAGCATTCCAATTTCTTTCCAATGTGTCTCTCTCTCTCTCTCTGTACACTGTATATTGACTGTAGAACGGGAGCTCTCTCTCGCTCTCTCGTTAAATCTCGCACAGGGCCTCGCATTTCTCCCAGGCGGCCCTGCCACTACACACAACCGGTGAAAACGTTCACACAGGCCATTGGCCTGTGGATGGTAGGCCGTAGTGCGGTGGAGGGAGACACCCAACTGCTGGGTAATGGAAGTCCATAACGCGGAAGTGAATTGACCCAACCCCCAATGTCAACCTTCATCCTGGGCCAGACGAATTTCGCAATGTAGGAATGCCCATTAGGCGCTGTGATGGTTTCCTGCCCGGGTGCGAGAGGCCATGGATAGCCTCGAAAACTTGTTGTCTCCATGCCCGTGGAACCACTGGCCTTGGCTGCGCCATAGATATATCACATAGCAGCGTCGTGCTATCATCAAAGAAGGGGACGTCCGCCAACTGGAGGCCAGTAACCACCGTCCTGCATGCCTGGATGTCTGGGTCTGAAACCTGATCCGCAGCCATACGGGGGTAATCAATTCCCAGGTGGACAGCACCAATGGCAGCCCGCGAGAGGCAGTCAGCCACGGGGTTGTCCTTCCCCGCCACATGCTGGATGTCAGTGGTGAACTCAGAGATGAAAGCCAGATGGCGTTGTTGCCTGGCAGACCACGGTTCGGACACCTTCGCCATAGCAAAAATCAATGGTTTGTGGTCTACAAAAACAGTGAAAGGGCGAGCCTCCAACAGGAAACGGAAATGTCTGACCGCCAAGTACAGGGCGAGGAGCTCACGGTCAAAGGTGCTGTACTTCTGTTCGCTGGAACGGAGTTGTCGGCTGAAGAACGCCAGGGGTTGCCAAATGCCCTCGACCAACTGCTCATAAACGGCTCCAACGGCATAATCCGAGGCATCACTTGTCAATGCCACAGGAGCCTCAGGCACGGGGTGCGTCAGCATGGTTACGCTCGCAAGGGCCTCCTTGGTATCCGAGACCGCCTTTGACATGTCGTCGGACCAGGCGATGGCATGCTTGGGAGTCTTGCCCTTGAGAGCCCCATACAGGGGGCGCATTAGGTGGGCAGCCTGAGGGATGAACCGATGATAAAAATTCACCATCCCCAGGAACTCCTGCAAGGCCCTAACCGTGGTAGGGCGTGGGAGCCGCAGCACCGCTTCCACCTTTACTGGTAATGGGACCGCCCCAGCAGTAGTGATGTGGTGTGTTAGGTGTTCCGCCTTGGACGTGCTGGCTACCAGGATATCGTCTAGGTAGACGAACACGAAAGACAGGTTGCGCAGCATGGCGTCCATTAACCTCTGAAAGGTCTGAGCCGCATTTTTGAGGCCAAAAGGTATCCTAAAAAATTCAAAGAGCCCGAATGGGGTTATAACTGCCGTCTTGGGGATGTCCTGAGGGCTAACCGGCACCTGGTGGTATCCTCTCACCAGATCCACCTTAGAAAAAACAGACGCGCCAGCAAGGTGGGCTGAAAAATCTTGTATGTGTGGATCCGGGTAACGATCAGGTGTAGTGGCGTCATTAAGGCGCCGGTAGTCGCCACACGGACGCCAGCCGCCGTTAGCCTTTGGAACGAGATGGAGAGGCGAGGCCCAAGGACTGTCGGAACGACGAACGATGCCCAGTGCCTCCATGGAGGCAAACTCATTCTTAGCGATGGTGGGTTGTGTGGGTCGAGACGACGAGCCCTAGCATGTACTGGCGGGCCTTCCGTGGAGATGTAATGCACGACTCCATGCTTAATGGCCGCGGACGAGAAGGTGGGTGTTGTGATGTCCGAGAACTCCAACAGGAGGCGGGAGAAATCATCAGTGGGTGCGACGGCGCTGGACAATGTCATTGTGGCCGTGTCACTGCGCTCACATGCTAAGGAGCCAAAAGTCTCAGCATTGACGAGCCGGCGATTCCCCATGTCTACCAAGATACTGTTGGCACAGAGAAAGTCAGCGCCTAGGAGGGGAGTGGACACCTTGGCCAACACAAAATCCCAGGTGAAACGCTGGTCAGCAAAACACAATGCCACGGTGCGTTTGCCAAATGTAGGGATCGCACTGCCATTGGCAGCTTCAAGGGCGGGGCCCCGTCTCGCTGAGTGGAAATCCTGAGTGGACGCCGGCAACACGCTCACCTGGGCACCCGTGTCACATAATAAACGGCGGCCGGAGAGTGAGTCGGTGACGTACAGCAAGCCTGCAGGATGGCCAACACTCACGGCTGCTAATGAGTGGCAGCCAGTGCGTTTCCCGACCCACTGTAGTTACAAGGTGGCAGACACTTCTTAGCTTTGTTCCCAAACTTTGCGTGGTAAAAACACAACCCCGACGGCCTCACCCGGCGGGGCATAGCCACGGCAGAGATAGAGAGTGGCTGGAACCCCTGCTCATCAATGGTGTAGGCTGATGCTGCCACACACCTCTTCCCAGCTGAGAAAAATACATCTGCTTCTCTAGCTAGCTGGCGAAAGTCAGTTTTGATGGAATTAGCCATAGGTAAACGAACATAGTCTTGTAGCTGTTGCAGGAAAAGCTCTTTAAATAGAAAACATGGCCCATGGTCACCCAGCAAAGCTAACATGTGATCCATCAGTTCAGAGGGTTTTGGGTCACCAAGTCCAGGTAGAGAGAGAAGCTGGCGAGCACGGTCAGATTCAGACAGACCGAAAGCCTCTTTCAGGTGTGTTTTTATAGCAACATATTTGTCATGTGTAGGTGGGTTTTCCAGCAAACTCACCACTCTCGCCGCAGTTGAGTTCGTCAGGGCTGCTACCACATAGTAGTACTTTGTGGCGTCCGCGGTAATGTCCCTGAGAGCGAATTGGGCTTCAGCTTGTGCAAACCAAGCGTTGGCGCTCTGCTCCCAAAACTCCGGCAGCTTGAGTGAAACGGCGTTCAAAGATCTGCGATCCGCGTCTTGTTGTTCATTTGACATGTTCAATGTAATCTCCGAAATACGTCCAAGAGAAAATCAGGGTCACCAATGTAGGAATGCGGTAATGATAGTGAAAACGGAGCCGTGTTCCGATGCAAAAATACTATTTTATTACGCACTCTACTGTCGCACAACAACACTGCCATTCCTCTTTCATTCGTCTCTCTTAAACTACGTCATCCCCCGCTAAGGATCACAGGAGATGTAGTAAACACCACATAAGGCTAGGATGCCGTGAATTATGTCCCAGTAGCCACTACAGTATTATCTTTTCCCCCCTTCTTTTTTCGTTTTTTCTCCCATCCCAATGTTAGTTGTCATGCCAATTCCCAATCCCCTTCCTGGTCGTTGCGCACTCTACCCCCTACCGTCGGTCCGGGAGGACGGAGACTATCACATGCTTCCTCCGACACATGTGTACCCAGCCCACCGTTTCTTTTCACCTGGCAGCGCGGACTATCACTGGGAGAGTGTAACGTGTGGAAGGTCACACTACCTTTCCTAGATCCTTCCCTTGCTGTGCAGGCGCCCCGACCGAACTGTAGGAGTCGCTGTTTACAACAACCAGGACCCACCCTCGCCGGGTTTCCCACCCGCTAACACTGCCAATTGTGTTAGTATGGACGGTCGGCCACAGCTGGATTCGATCCCACTGTCTTTGTGGTGGTAGACAGACGCTTAGTCCGCTGCACTACCCGGCCACCGTATAAATGTATGTTATGGCAATTCATGATGTATTTTTGTAAGTTTGGGTCCCGGGGAAACACCAAATTTCTCTTTTGGGTCGCGAGCTGAAAATGTTTGGGAACCCCTGGTCTAGGCCAGGGGTTCCCAAAGTTTTCAGGCCGCGACCCCCAAATAACGGTGTCAGAGAGCCGCGACCCCAACTATTATAGTATACTATAAATAATAATAATAATAATATATATTTTTTTTAATAAATGGAAATGTATGGTTGAAACATGCAAACGTTCAAACGCACACACACTAATAAGCATTGGAGGCTTTTAACCAGGGCCGGACTGGGGAAATCATTCAGGCCAGGAAATATAGTGCAAAATATAGCCCCAGTCAGGCCACTTTTTAAGCAGGGGGTCTGGGGGTCCCCCACCAGGACATTTTTTGTTACAAAGTTTCAAGTTTCTTTAATAGTTGTCATACAGAAGTACAGAATACTTTTATACAAAATGCTTCTTACTGTTACGCTCCAGAGACTGTGCTAGACAAGATAAGTATGAAATAAAATAGTATAGCATGTAAAATAGAAGTAAAAATAGAGGTCACAGTGTTCAGTATAGACATATGTACAATGTTCGATGCAGAATAGAAGTAACTGAGTTACCATACAATATACAATATACTACGCAATGTACTAATATACAATACTATATAGTGCAAAGCAGAAATGGGATGAGGTACAATTTAGGTACAATTTACAGTAAGGTGTACGAGTTGTAGTGCAAATCCTTTACCAATAAATATAAAGTGTGTTTAGGTGATCTAAAGTGTGGAGAGTGGGTGCTGCCGTGTGTTGTTTGTTTAAAGTGAGTGTGTGCGTGTGGGTGTGTGTGCTGTGTGCATTTGATGGTTGTTGCATAGTGTTTATTGTTCGTTGAGCAGCCTGATGGCCTGGGGATAGAAGCTTCTTCTGAGTCTTTCTGTGCTCGCCTTAAGACTCCGGTATCGCTTGCCTGACCGCAGCAGTTCAAAGAGGCAGTTGTTCGGGTGGCTGGAGTCCTTGATGATTCTCTTAGCCTTACCCCTGCACCGCAACGACTTCATTTCCTGCGTTCTGGTGAAGGGATTCTTTTATTTGTACCCTTTAAATGCCAGTGTTTGTGATGGCATCACAAATTATTGTTAAAAAACAGGCTAGCATATGTATGATTAGCAACAACAAAGATTTTTATCGATTTTCAGTTTTTTTGTAATTGATAAAAAATACAATCTTATTCAACTTCAGCCCTGATCATAACACCACATATTCATTTTATAATTCTAACCCTTTAAATGCCAGTGTGTGTGATGGCATATATTTGCAATATATCAAATGCAAAGTAGATTTTTCTGGGGGGGATTATTACAGGCTAGCATGTGTCAATGATTAGCAGTTTTTTGTATGAGTCCCGCCTCCACCAATCACATGCGGCTCCCTTGTGTGTGTGTGAGAGCAAGAGAGAGAGAGAGATAGTTCTCCAACTTGTGTGAGTTGCAGTGATCTCCTGGTTGTTCCCCACCTAGGTTATCTAACTATTGCGCTGGTGCAACTAGAAACACTGGCCTGGCCGCCTAAATATTAAAGGCAACCAACTTGTGTCTAACCACGCCCAACTTGCGTCTAGCCACGCCCCCGCGGCGACGCGGCAGCAGCAGAGCGCAGCGGCAGAGCGGAGCTCCGTCGCGGCAGGATTATGTAGCAGTAATCCGCCCTTTTTTACTATCCAGAACTAGCTCAATTGGCAGCGCTGCATTGCTGTGGATCCTACGGCCCGTTGCTGGCAAGTTCAATTCCCTTACATTTTTTTTTTTTTTTTTTTTTACCGTGCATTCGCATTCTTTCGCCGTTTAGTTTAGGCATAACTTTAAGCATTGTTTCGGAGTTGGTTAAGGTTAGGCATTGTTTCGGAGTTGCTTAAGGTTAGAAGGGTTAAGTTTAGGCGCTGTTAAGGAGCTGGTTAAGGTTAGAGTTTGTCTTAGAGAATGGCAATATTTTTTAACGTGCATTCTTTCGCCGGTTAAGTTTAGGCATTGTTTCGGAGTTGGTTAAGGTTAGGCATTGTTTCGGAGTTGCTTAAGGTTAGAAGGGTTAAGTTTAGGCGCTGTTAAGGATCTGGTTAAGGTTAGAGTTTGTCTTAGAGAATGGCAATAGACAGCCTATTTCCGCGCTGCAGCGCGAGGCAATAGACAGCCTATTTCTGCGCTGCAGCTCTCTCGCGCTGCCGTGGTCACATGGGCGTATTGGCCAATCAGAGAAACGCTAAACACAAGTTGGTTGCCTAAAATATTCACGCGGCCTGGCCTGCTTCTAAGTTCAGTGGCCTGACTGCATTAAAAAAATTATAATAATTAATTTTTTTTGGATTTTTATTTTTATTTGTTAATCATCTGGCGTTGCGACCCCGGCTTTGGGAACCCCTGGTCTAGGCTATTATTTGGCAGTGAATAAATGCCACAACTCTTAGGCTAGCTTGTAGTCAAGTTTTCAGGTCTTGCTTGCCACCTGTTGATCAAAGTGAAGGGGGTTAGCCCTGGAGTTAGTTACTACTTCAGCCCTGGAGCAGAACATAAAGTCTCCTCTGTGCTTCATGACCACGGTCTGAACGCTGAAACGGGAACGTTTAACAATAGCCTAGATGAGCTTGTCACAGCTTGTCTATGACCTGCCATTCAAATGCATTACAGAGGCTATGAGCTTTATCATTTTATAGAATCAATGGTCAAAGGCATGACAATATGCCTTCATTGTTTACAGCTGGGGACATCAATAGACCATTATGAGTTGCTTAAAGCAATCGATAACTCATAGGCTGAGCAATAGAGAAGTCAGCACCCTAGCAACGGGCACACAAACATGGTTTCATTAAACAATTTCATCAATAAATGAAATGTGTGCTTACGTAGGCATGTACAAGCAGCGAGCATAAACAGTTCAACCAATAATATCATGACATCCACCCATCAATCAATCTGCTAATTGTATCGTAACAGAGCTAAGATTCATTAATAATTAATATAATATTGTGGGGGACAATAATGGACAATAGAATTCACATTCATATTCTGTCACCTCCATGTTCATTGTTATGCACAGGGTGTGGTTAGAGGGCATTGACGTTATGTAGTCACACGGGTTGACGTGATGACGTATTAGTTTGTATTAAGGAAGTAGGAAGTAAACATGACACGTTACGTGTATTGCATCTAAACAACCGTCTGGCAGTCTGTTTGTTCCGCACTCCTACATTGGTGACTCTGACGTTCGTTTTTGGACGCTTCCAAAGACTGGATTAAATTTTTTCTTTTTTGAACAAGCAAACATGGCTGTGCAAATGAAGCTACCGGAGTTCTGGGAGCAGCAGGCTGCTGTTTGGTTCGCGCAAACGGAGGCGCAGTTCGCTATACGGAGGATAACAGAGGATGATACAAAGTATTATTACGTGGTATCGGCGCTCGGCGGGGCTACCGCATCCAGAGTAACACATCTGCTCGGGAATCCTCCGGAGGATAGTAAGTACGACACACTGAAAGACGTACTGCTGGAAACTTTTGGTCAAACGGAGTCTGAGCGGGCACGTCAGCTACTGTCTTTGCCGGGCTTGGGCGATGCTAAGCCATCCGAGCTAATGGATCGAATGTTGGCTTTACTACCAGGCAACCACAAGCCTTGTTTTATCTTTAAGGAGCTATTTCTGCAGCAGCTACCATGGCAAGTGCGGTCGGCTTTGGCTAACTCTCCCATTATAGACTATCGGGCATTGGCTAAAGAGGCTGATTTGGTCTGGTTTTTCTCTGCTACACAACAGTGTCAGGTGGCTAACAATATTGTGTACCAGGTGGATGACTCTCCGCCCCCTGCTGTTGCTGCTGCCCTGTCCAGAGCCCCCGCCCCGGCCCAGAGACAAAAGCCCACAGGTATGTGTTTCTACCATGCACAGTTTGGCTCTAAGGCTAGAAAATGCCTACCCCCATGTAACTACCCCCATGCCAAGGGGTCGGGAAACGAGAGGGCCAGCACCCGCTAGCTGCCATGAGTGTTGGCCATGAAGGCAGTTTATTATTTGTTAGAGACACACTTTCTGGGCAGCGTTTTTGTGCGACGCTGGGGCCACTGTGAGCATTTTACCCGCATCTGTTTTGGATATACAAGCCGGAGTACGGGGTTCACCACTAGAGGCGGCCAACGGCAGTCCCATACGGACCTATGGTGAACGGCATGTGACATTGTGTTTGGAGGGACAACATTTCTCATGGACGTTTGTTACCGCTGAGGTGTCTAACCCATTGTTAGGTGCAGATTTTTTGTGTGCCCATGGGCTGCTGGTGGACATTAAAAACCGGCGCTTGGTCAGCGCAGAGACTTTTAGCTCATTCCCATGTGAACTCAGTGGTTCTAGCTCCTCAAGGCTGTCCAGTACCCTTACTGCCTCTGAGTTCTCGAGTATGTTGGCGGAGTTCCCAGTTCTTACCATGCCAACTTTTTCAGCAGCTACAGCTAAGCACGGTGTGGAACATTATATACCGACTGCAGGCCCGCCAGTACATGCCCGTGCACGGCGCCTGGATCCAGGTAAACTGGCTATTGCTAAAGCGGAGTTTGAGGCGATGGAGTGCCTCGGCATAGTGCGCCGGTCCAATAGCCCCTGGGCCTCGCCACTCCATATGGTGCCAAAGGCCGCCGGAGGTTGGCGCCCATGTGGTGAATATCACCGCCTGAATGACGCTACGACCCCTGACCGCTATCCTATACCACACATTCAGGACTTTTCATCTCGCCTTGCGGGGAAGGTCATATTTTCTAAAGTGGACCTGGTTCGTGGTTATCACCAGGTGCCGGTGCAGTCACACGACATTTCCAAGACCGCGGTAATCACCCCTTTTGGGGTTTTTGAGTTCCTCCGCATGCCTTTTGGGCTCAAGAACGCTGCCCAAGCATTTCAGCGCCTCATGGACAGTGTGTTAAGGGACCTGCCTTTCCTGTTCATTTATTTAGATGACATCCTCATCACCAGCTCCTCCAGGGCTGAACACATGGTTCACCTCCGCACACTTTTTGAGCACCTGAGTCAGCATGGCTTGATTCTTAACCCAGCCAAGTGCCAGTTTGGACTGCGAATAATTGATTTCCTCGGGCACCGCATCACAAAGGATGGGGCAGTGCCTCTGCCATCGAAAGTGCAGGCTGTGAGCGAGTTTCCGCAGCCCTCCACCGTCCGGGCACTACAGGAATTTTTGGGTATGGTGAATTTTTATCATCGCTTTGTGCCTGGCGCAGCCCAGCTCATGCAGCCCCTCTACGAGGCACTCAAGGGCAAACCTGCTAAGCTCACTCTCACCTGGACGGAGGAGATGGAGGGAGCTTTTAAAAACACTAAGCAAGCCCTGTCTACAGCGGCCATGTTGGCGCACCCATTACCTGAGGCGCAGATCGCTCTCACAACCGATGCATCGGATTATGCTGTTGGGGCAGTGTATGAGCAGCTAGTCGATGGTCACTGGCAACCCCTTGCCTTTTTTAGTCGGCAGCTCAGAGCCAGTGAGCGCAATTACAGCACTTTTGACCGGGAGCTCCTCAGCCTCTATCTGGCGGTACGGCATTTCCGTTTCCTGTTGGAGGGCCGACCATTCACAGCATTTGTCAATCACAAACCGTTGACCTTTGCTATGGCCAAGGTCTCAGAGCCATGGTCCGCTCGCCAGCAACGCCAGTTGTCCTCCATCTCGGAGTTTACAACAGACATCCAACATGTGGCCGGGAAGGACAACCCTGTCGCCGACTGCCTCTCTCGTGCTATCATCAGTACGGTCCACCTCGGGATTGATTATGCACAGATGGCAGCCGATCAGCTTTCTGACAAGGACGTCCAGGCATGTAGGACCACCGATACAGGTCTTCAGTTGGTGGACATCTCTTTTAATGACACTGGTTCTACGCTCCTGTGTGACATCTCACTTGGGCAGCCTCGCCCTGTTGTCCCTGCCGCTTGAAGGAGGCGTGTTTTCGACGCCCTTCACTGCCTTTCTCACCCGGGCAGGAAACCATCTCAGCTGTTGGTGGCAGCCAAGTTCGTCTGGCACGGTCTTAAAAAGGATGTTCGGGATTGGGCTAATTCTTGTCTAGAGTGTCAACGGGCCAAGGTACACCGCCACACCAAGGCCCCACTAACCCCTTTCAATGTGCCTGAAAGGCGGTTTGATCATGTGCACATAGACTTGGTTGGGCCACTGCCACCATCACACGGTTGCACCCACCTCCTTACCATGATTGACAGGACAACCCGTTGGCCAGAGGCCGTGCCACTATCTTCAACTACATCTGCCGACATTGCACGAGCATTCATCGGCACCTGGGTTGCCCGTTTTGGTGCTCCATCGGATATAACCTCCGACCGGGGGCCTCAGTTTACATCGGAGCTCTGGAATGCTGTGGCCCAGGGTCTCGGGGTAAAGCTGCACCGTACAACGGCTTATCACCCTCAAGCCAATGGACTGTGCGAGAGGTTTCATAGGTCAATGAAGGCCGCATTCAGGGCCAGTCTTCGGGACAATGGGTGGGTTGACAGACTTCCGTGGGTCATGCTGGGCCTCCGGTCAGCCCCTAAGGAAGATCTTCAGTCCTCCTCAGCCGAACTGGTTTATGGGCAGCCATTGCGAGTCCCCGGGGATTTCATGCCCAACACCACAACGCCTTGGTCTGCTGGCCAGCAACGGTCTGTTTTCCTGGACAATGCCAAGGTATTTAGGCCGGTGCCTACGTCACAGCACATTGTGCCCCAGGCTTATATTCCACTGGATCTCCATACAGCAAAGTACGTCTTTGTCCGCCATGATGCCCATCGGTCGCCACTACGGCCACCATATGAGGGGCCTTTTCGTGTTCTGGAGACAGGGGACAAGTCATTTGTAGTCGAAATAGGAGGGAAACCGGACCACATTTCAGTGGACCGTCTGAAACCGGCTCATGTGGACCTGGACCGTCCGGTTCCTGTAGCTCAGCCGCCGCGGCGCAGCCGCCCTCCGGCCATCAAAACCTCAGACCGCCCTCCGGGGTCTACGGGTTCCACCATGACGCAGGGTTTCCCCCTGGCCGTTAAGTCCTCAGACCACCCTCTGGTGGTAACTGGTCCCGTCGCTACACAGACTCTGGACACCCGAAGCCGCTTCGGCAGGATTTTACGGGGTCCTCAACGGCTCATGCTGCCAGTTCTTGTGAATTCTGGGGGGGCGCATGTGGGGGACAATAATGGACAATAGAATTCACATTGATATTCTGTCACCTCCATGTTCATTGTTATGCACAGGGTGTGGTTAGAGGGCATTGACGTTATGTAGTCACACGGGTTGACGTGATGACGTATTAGTTTGTATTAAGGAAGTAGGAAGTAAACATGACACGTTACGTGTATTGCATCTAAACAACCGTCTGGCAGTCTGTTTGTTCCGCACTCCTACAATATATTATAATATAATAAATTGTATAAACGCACTTTATATTTGTAACAAATCTCAAAGTGCTACATGAAAGGAGATAAAGATAATAAAATAAAAATTTATAAAACAACCAATGAAATGAAAGAAACATTCAGATCAAAGTCAGCTCTAGACAGCAAAAAAAATCACGGTTTTAAAAACACACAAGGTCCATTTAGGCAAATTCCTTGTTAAAAAAGAATTTTAGTCCCCTTTTAAATGCCTCAACAGACTGTGGTGCTCTCAGATGGTCGGGGGAGGGCATTCCACAGCCGAGCAGCAGCTGAGCAGAAGGCCCGGTCACCCATGGTGCCGAGGAGCAGCTGAGCAGAAAGCCTATGGTGCCGAGGTTCCTCTTGTGTTTGGATTTGAGTGTGTTTGAGTTTCCAGAGTGGAGGGAGCGGGTGGAGGTCGGGGGAGCGATGAGTTCCTTTAGATAGGAGGGGGTGTTGCTGTGGATGCACTGATGGGTAAGGAGGGAGACCTTGTACTCTATCCTGAAGGAGACGGGAAGCCAGTGTAGATAATAAGTTAGCTAGCTAGCAACAGCATGGCACGTCAGTGTCAAATCATCCTCTCAAGGGCATACCCCGACAAATGGAATTACTGCCTATCCTGTTTCACTCTGAAATACGTCGCTATACGGAAGCTAGATACACTCAAAATGCCGTATATTATTCAATCCTATGTGATTCTTCTTCATATGGGGAGTGGTGGTGCGGCTTCCTAGCGCACTCTATTGGACAGCCACCACTGGAGAGATGTTTTAAAAAGGAGTCTATATGGTAAATCAGCATGGTGTTAGTTTAACACTGTATGATGAAGGAGCGAGGTGGTCAAAGCTTCCCTTTGGATATAATATTAGCTACCTGTTAGCAGAGTGGTGAATATGTGATGTTACGAACTGATTCACTAACCTACAAACCAGCCCATGACGGGAGAGGAGAAAGATACGACAGAAAACTGGGGTATGTCAAGCAGTGTCACAAGCACCACTTACCAACCCCAGACGTCGGCTTTTGATCCCGGCTCCCTCTCTGGTGTTTCAGCTTGTGCTGTTCGTTGTGCTAGTGTTCAGGTGTGAGGGTGCTCCATGTGTTGTGATATGTACATGAAGGGTAGGGGCTAAAAGAAAAAAATGGCAGCTACTGCACAACATGGGGCGCCATCAGCAAAAAGCTATGCTGTGTCATGTATGGTGAAATAGTCTTCATTCTTGATTAGGATTACCATGATGTAGGCTGGGTGATCCAGATTAAAAGTATAACCACACCTCTATGATAAAAACACACAGGGAACAATACACCTGCAAATAACAATATTTGTATTAATAGTTAAATAGTATTGTACTGTATATAATATACATAATATAGCCTATGTTTAAAAATGTTTCATTCATCTTTTTATTAGAAGTTAGGCACAATATCAGTGTCAGTTCTGTATGTACATCTCTAGCTTATTTAGGTGCATATGGAATGACTTCTTTCCAGCATCAACACAGGATCAATTGTCTCACTGACTTCTTGTTTTAACTTTGTTTACATACACAATAACAGACATCACAATATTTTTTAATACTAAAAAAGAACATGGTACATAATTTCGCTTTCATAATCAAAGAATATAAAAGCAAAGACCAAGTAGTAAGAGATAACTAGAAAAGGAAGCAGAGAAGGAAAGGTAGAAAGAGAGGAGAGGGAGAGAGTTAAAACATATAAGGAAAGGATCCCATTTTTGTTTGGGATGTATTTAGATTACCTCTGGTAGAATATCTGATTCTTTCTCATTTTAAAAGCCATTGCGTACTAGAGGGTGGTTTAGTAGACTTCCATTGGAGAAGAAGTTGGCGTCTCTCACTATTAAGGAGGTAAAAGCCAAAACCTCTAATTGTCTGGAAGTGAACCGTGCATAGTCTTCTGGAATCCCAAAGATAGCAGTATGTGGAGAAATATTTACACAGAATGTGAATATATTTGGACATTGTGTCAAAGTAATTTTTCCAGAGGTTAGTCAAGAGCGGACATGAATAAAACATATGGGTTAAATTACAGGGTGAGGAATGACATTTGTCACACCTATCCGTCACATTAGGATATATTTGTGACAGTTTAGCTTTGGAGTAATGAATTAAGAGTGAGACGTTCACAGGTTGAGCTTGTGTGAACAGTATCTAAGGCAGCATCCCAACTGTTATCAAATGTCAGCCCAAGTTCGGCCTGCCAGGCCTCCCTGATTCTATTGTTGGGGGTGTCATCCATAGATAGAAGACCATCATATATCCTAGATATTTGTGATTTTTGGAATGGGTCATACTGGACGAACCTCTCCCATATCTGAGTCGGAGGCAGCCGGGGATAGCCCGAAAATAGTGATTGGACACAATGTCTGACTTGGAAATACCGGAAGAGATGGGAGGCGGGGAGACCAAACTTAGCCGGCAAAACTACAAAAGATATAATTTTTATACCGATTTTTTTAAAGATTTCATACCCTTGTTATGGCAGATAGAAAAACCTGATTCCGAGAGTGACGGTTTAAATAGGTGGTTCCCCAATAACGGACTTGAGGTGGACAGAAGGGTAAGTGACTTCTGAACTGGTACAAGATTTTGAGAGTGGAGTTCTGCGTAAATCCAGAAGGGTTGGTTGGAATAGGAGAGGTAAGTAGAGCTGGCAGTGAGGATAAAGTACATGACTTTGATTCAAACTTACACAAAAGTGGATTTGCTGATGTATACAGTACCAGTAGGAAATCTTTTGAATATGTGCAGCCCAATATAGCCTATGTTATAATAGTTGTCATGGCACCAACTTTTGGAAAGCCTGCCCTAGTAAGTTTATGGAGACTGTGGGCACTGCATCTCATTTTCTTCACTGGAATCTTTTTCTCTTCATTGCAAGGGAACTTCATAGTATTTTCTCTCTTGGAAGGGCATCTACGTAACACAACAATAACAGCACACCTCTCCATACGGTCAGGTCAGGTCTAGATCAGGTCTAGACCATTGTAAAGGTACTTTATAGGGCGTTGCATCACATTTTCTCCACTAGAGGAGTGGACTAAGATAATTTTCTTGCTCTAAAGGGCACATCATCATCATTTATTGCATGATGGGGCACAGAGGGCACTCAATACCCCCCCCCCCCCCCCCCCCGTTTTCCACCTCTCACTTGGAAGGGCATCTAGGAGGGTACTTCAAGCATCCCCCGTCCCCCAGGACTGCAAGGCGGTTGTCCCCAAACTACCTACTCAGCTGGGCTTTGTTTATCACTAAAGCTCACTCAAACATTCCAAAAACACGCTTCTTGTCATTCACACAAACTGACGCCATAATGCAATATTCAAACAGCTGTTTCACTTTCTTTATCAGTCCCAGGTGGGTTGAGTAGCCAATCAATGGGGATACCTGGGAAGGCAAGTGACGTCACACACATTGCTTTTAAAGTGGCATACCCCAAAAAATGTGGAAATACATATACAGAGAAAGATATACAGATACATATGAATAATAGGCAAACGTGAGAGGATATTTTCACCCTATGTAACAGTGATCCAAATGTCTTTGGTCATTGATTCATTCATAAATGGCTGCATTTCTATAACACTTTTTTAATATTAGTATTTATTTTTAGAAGTGCTTTACAATGGAACAGCTGCATGGGTGGCCCTAGTGGGAACATAACCCCTAATGATGTGGATTGGTCCTGCGCTTGTCTAATTAATAGATAACACAAACCCACTGCAGGGCCTGACTTTCAGGACTTTACTCATCCCTTATAGGATAGACTGCCATCAATAATTCATGTCAACCCTGCAGTTTATTCAAATTAGAACAAGTTTGAAAAACAAAATAAAAAGGGAG
>NC_140184.1:28224227-28266727 GCF_963971535.1 Notolepis coatsorum
GGCAAGTCCCCCCCCCCTTCTCTCTGAGTGCCCGTCTCCTGGCGCTGACTAAGGTGATGGATGCCTCGGGGTCTTGGCCAAGATTGTAGTGACTGCTCTACATGCACCTCCGAGGCCTTGGATCAGTTATTCACCGCCGTCTGTCCGTGGTCCTGTCAACTGATTAACAGTATTAACAGACTGTTAACAGATTAACAGTCAATGCGGTTTCATTGCTGGGTTAAGTACTTCCATTTCTATTCACATAATACGCCTACTTCATATATCTACTCCTTTCACATATATGCCTACCACTTGTATCTATTGCTATGTCCGCCTACTACAATCTCATGAGCCGTCTAACGCCTGTCCCGTCTCCCTGTCTCCCTATGACTTGCTGTCCTGGAGTGTTGACCGGAGTGTTGGACGTCCCGTGACGAAGGCCGGGAGGTTGCGACCCCCTCTGCGTGCCCCCCTGTCTCCGGAGGTCTCGTAGTGGTGACCGGAGTGCCAGATGTCCCGCGATGATGTCGGGGAGTTCGTGACCCTCTCTGCGCCGCCCCTATCTCCCTGTCTCCGGCTGTCCCTGAGCAACGACCGTCCCTGAGCAACGACCGGAGTGTTAAATGTCCCTTGACTAAGACGGGGAGGACGTGACCCTCTTTGCGCCGCCCCTGTGCCTCAAATAGATTGCTATCAGCTCTATCTTTAATCTTTCAAAATGTTCAGTTGCTATCGCTATTAGCTCTATCTTTAATTTTTCAAAATGTACAGTTGCTATTGCATGCACTCATCTGTGTTCCACTACACACATGAGTGCATGCTTACCAACTGTCCGTCTGCAACACTACTATCACCAACATCTAAGAAGGGAGATCCCCCCTTGAATGGCCCTTCTAAGGTTTCTCTCCTCCACACTGCCTGTGGAGCTTTTTTTCCCTATTGTTAGGTTTTAGTGAGTTTTTCCTTACCTTCGCGTGGGGTATGTCTGGGAGTGCTTGCATTCTTTCATTTATTTGCATCCATCTAAATTTTTTTGCACCTTATGGTGTTCTTGTTCTGTTCTTGACTTATTGTTATGTTTTCTTCTTGACTTGTTTAAAGAAGATCTGTACGGCCCATGGGGACATTAACGTGTGTTGTTGGGCCCTATAAATAAATTTGATTTGATTTGATTTGTGACGTCACACACATTGCTTTTAAAGTGGCATACCCCAAAAAATTTGGAAATACATATACAGAGAAAGATATACAGATACATATGAATAATAGGCAAACGTAAGGAGAGGATATTTTCACCCTATGTAACAGTGATCCAAATGTCTTTGGTCATTGATTCATTCATAAATGGCTGCATTTCTATAACACTTTTTTAATATTAGTATTTATTTTTAGAAGTGCTTTACAATGGAACAGCTGCATGGGTGGCCCTAGTGGGAACATAACCCCTAATGATGTGGATTGGTCCTGCGCTTGTCTAATTAATAGATAACACAAACCCACTGCAGGGCCTGACTTTCAGGACTTTACTCATCCCTTATAGGATAGACTGCCATCAATAATTCATGTCAACCCTGCAGTTTATTCAAATTAGAACAAGTTTGAAAAACAAAATAAAAAGGGAGAAATAAAATACAGTGGTACAGTGAGATTGAAGGGGAGGGGGGTGAGGGGGTGGGAGAAAGAGAAGGGGAGAGAAAGTGGAAGAGACGGTAGAAAGAGAAAAAATTTGTGAGGTGGCTAGAGAGAGATAAACAAGAAAGACAGAGAGAGAGAGAGAGAGAGAGAGAGAGAGAGAGAGAGAGAGAGAGAGAGAGAGAGAGAGAGAGAGAGAGAGAGAGAGAGAGATTGAGAGAGAGATTGAGAGAGAGAGAGAGAGAGAGAGAGAGAGAGAGAGAGAGAGAGAGAGAGAGAGAGAGAGAGAGAGAGAGAGAGAGAGAGAGAGAGAGAGAGAAAAGCAAGAGAGAGAGAGGTGTAAGCTCTCTCTTTTCTCAGAGGACCGCTGTGAAGTAGCTCATACTAAGGCCTCTGGCAGCACATCACTCCAACCAACCTAATTACAGTCCATCGGGACTGGAGAAGCCTTGTATGGACCCTGCGGAGTTCAACTTTAAATCAGCACCAGGAACTAAACCCTGGGTTACGTATAACCAAGTCAAAATTATATGGTGGTTTCCCTGAATTTGTATATTAATTTGTTGCCTTGCATTATAAAGTAATATTGGCATTGCTTAGAGTAGATGGCTGACATGGGTGTAAATGTTACAAGAGTTGACAAATTCTGTGAACCTCCTCATGAATACAAGTCAACCCTTTGGCTAAATCATGTGTGTGGTTTTGATTTAGCTTGACCAGTAGTAATGCTGTTGCCTGTTCTGGCAAGCAAAGGACTCACGGTTCGACAACTGGGTTGAAGGTACATTTCAGACACAACTTCTTTCCCCCCACACAGTTGGTGAACTTCGCCAATCAGCAATTCCGGATATTGTCATAATCTCATAATTCCTGGGAGTCCAGATCACCTCTCTTGGACCCTCAACACCTTGTCACTGGTCAGGAAGACTCACCAGTGCCACTTCTTCCTGAGGAGACTGAGGAAAGTCTCCTCAGATTCTGGTGAACTTTTACCGGTGCACCATAGAAAGCATACTCACCAACTGCATCACAGTCTAGTACGGCAACCGCACTGCCTCAGACCGGAAAGCACTACAGAGGGTGGTGAGAACCACCCAACGCATCACTGGTACATCACTACCTGCAATTGATTCTTCCTCAGACACAAAAGGCACGCAGCAATCGTAGAATTGTCAGGGACACCTCTCATACCAATCATGGACTGTTTTCCCGCTACAGGAACCTCCGATCCAAGTCAAGCAGACTCAGGAACAACTTCTTTCCCTCAGCTGTCATCTCCCTGAACTCAGGACCACGATGACAGACCCCCCCCCCCCCCATACCATAAATGCTGGAGTCTGACTCCATTGCATACACCCTAGGCTCTGTTACCCATACAGTATGACTTTGAATTATGTTTCCTATACTCAATTTATACCTGTATCTACTGTTTTCACTATCTACAACTGCCCTACACTGTAATCATAGTAATCATACTATAGTCTACCCATAATATAACTTTATATGATAGCATGTACAATAGTGCTGTATATGTTACGGTCAAACTAAGTGGTAAATGGTAAATGGCTGCTTTTTTATATAGCGCTTTTATCCAAAGCTCTTTACAATTTGTTACTCACATTTACCCATTTACTCACACATTCACACACCGACGGCGGAGGCAACCATGCAAGGTGCCAACCTGCTCATCGGGAGCAATTAGGGGTTAAGTGTCTTGCTCAAAGACACATCGACACGCTGCCCGGGAGGAGCGGGAATCGAACAGGGAACCTCCGGATTGCCAGATGACTGCTCTACCTCCCGAGCTACTGTCGCCCCACAAGTGGTAAAATGTGGCAGCACCCCAGAACAGACAGACACATAAATAAACCAGATTTAATCAAATAGAATACAGGGGAAAAACTATCCTCTACTAACAGGACCTACGTGGGGGTAGTGTGTGGATGCCAGTGGCAAAAATGTGAATGAGGTGTGTGTAAGACAATTTACTGTATGTGTATGGGTGCATGTGTCTAGTATGTAAAACTAATGTCGTGTAGATGTGCAGGGCTGTTGTTTGTTTGCGTGTACTAACCAGTCCAGTATAGCAGAGGGAGGGGGGTTTATATACATATCTGTTTGAATATACCTGCATATAATCTTTGATAGCATGTACAATAGTGCTGTATATACTATATATATATACTTATTCTTACCGCATCTGTCCACATACTATATGTCTGTACATATCCCTTACCTTTACTACTACTACCATAGTGTGTTTATACCTGTATCACTGTACATATTAATATTACAACTCTGTACATACATCTGATTAGGACTACACTCAATACACAGTGTAATTTGTATATTGTATACCCAGTTTAATCACCTGTACATCAGTGGCGTCGCGTGGGTAAAATAACAGGGGATGCCAAAAAAAGATTATTAAAAAAAAATTATTAAATATTTTTATTAATATTTTTTTTTTTTTTTTTTTTAAGTCAAGCAGCATGTACACTACAGTATGGCTCGATGGCCAGTCAAACTTTATTTTTATTTATTTAACAGATTGCAGAATGGGTACAATACAGTACGGCTCTATTCACAATGTTAAGGGGATGCAGACCAGAGAAAGATGTTTGTCTTGTTTACATCAGGGTCATTAATACTGCTGGAGCATTGGTTCATTTTTGGTCCGATTTTTCCTTGCACGATTTTGCGCGCCGCGTCGGAGCAAATTCGAGACACATATTCGTAGCAAAAAGGTGTCCCACGGTCTCCTCTATGGCCGTGAATATTTTCACGCGGATCGGAATCACGGCGCGCCCGTGGGACACTTTTCCGTTTCGGCGAGTTTATTCCACGCTTTCGGCTTTCCTTTTCTAAGCATTTTCGGGGCTACATGTGAATGAGTAAAAGTTGCGGGACGCCCAGATGTTCCCACGATAGAAAGCTCGCGTGGAGCCCATAATAGGCTCACTTAATACAGCATTTTTAAAATCACGCGACATTTTCAGGGTCGTGAGCCGACCTTTTCCCCTCATGATTTAGGAAAAGCTTCGGCACGCCGAGGGGTACCCGTGGATTTAATCTCGCGAGGATCGGGGCAATATTCGGCCCGTGGGAGCAGTCACGGGTTAATACAATTTTCAAATGTGCAGAGGGGAGGCCAGACTACTTAGTCTGCTGACAGGCCCGTTTTAAGGTGTGGGCAGGGCTTTAGTCAGCTCGAATCTGATTGGCTAGTATTGGTTTTGGAGTCCACATACATGGGGAGGCTGGAGAAAGACACCTCCCCCCTGCCTCCTCTCCAGTCTCCTCTGCTGCAGTGAGTCTGACAGTGTGTTAGAGAGAGTGAGAAGGAGAAGAGGGAGACATTTAAAAAAATATATATAACAGATGAAAAATAATGATTTGTTATTATTATTGTAAACTATATATACATTTTTTTTTTTTTTCATTTTTCATATTTGATATTAATTCATATTTTTAGAGGGAGGCCTGGCTTCCGTTGGCTTCCATGAGGATTTGCCACTGCTGTACATTGTAAATCCTTGCTTGGTTGTTGAGAAAATTGTGAAAACATAGGCACATTTTCCAACTGGAAGTGTTCCAAACCGAACCAAAGCATGCTGGGATGGAGGTAGTGGCCAAATGTCTGTAGTACTGCACTGTCTCTGTGCTGACCCACTGCAGTAGTATCGGTGGCAGCATTTAAAGCCGTTGTTGTTGCCCCCTGGCGGTAGAAAGGTGTACCACAACTACACAAAGAACTACATGAAAGTCAATGAAGAATGCTGGGAATGAATTCCCCCAAAATACATCCCATTGCCTGATGAGAAACATATTCCCACATGCTCATCCTTGTGCCTCTTTCTGTCCCAAAGCACAGGCTGAACAGCCCTATAGTTTAATATATTGCACAGATTCACTCACACACACACACACACACACACACACACACACACACACACACACACACACACACACACACACACACACACACACACACACACACACACACACACACACACACACACACACACACACACACACACACACACACAAACACACACACACACACACACACACACACACACACACACACACACACACACACACACACACACACACACACACACACACACACACACACGCACCGTACTAATGTGGCATCTATGGAGCTGTGAGCACAGATCCCAGGAGGAAAAGGAGTGAAGGCTGATGGGAGAAAGGGTCCTCACTCCTCATGGAATGTGAAGCACCTCATGGAATGTGAAGTGAACTGTCTGTGTGACATGGGCTGTCAAATCAGTATATTGACTTCAGGTTGAATATTCATATTCATAAAAAGATGTAGAGCCCTTACTCATCACTGTATTGTGGTCCAAAGTCAATTGGCCTGCTCTGTCAACATGTCGGTTGAGCCACTGGTATGGTTTTATCTATAAGGCCATTCTAGATAGACTTCACAATGATTTATCTGTCTTTAGGGCCCAGAAACATGGCACTTATGTGTTCAGGACACTAAAGCTCGGATTAGGTTGTTGGACTTTGAGCCTGCAGCATGAGCATAAACCCCAAGACCTAATTACTCTCTGAATTCAAAACTATTGTAAATAATATGGAATCCGAGTCTATTGATAATGTTTTTAATTGATAATTATGATTGTAGTTTTCTACAGTCATATTGTTTGTAGTTTTATGATTGTAGGGATATTATAGTAGGAGGGGACTGGCCAGGGTGGAGGGGGATATTATAGTAGGAGGGGTCAGGCCAGGGTGGAGGGGGATATTATAGTAGGAGGGGTCAGGCCAGGGTGGAGGGGGATATTATAGTAGGAGGGGTCAGGCCAGGGTGGAGGGGGATATTATAGTAGGAGGGGACAGGCCAGGGTGCGTCTATATTAATGCCAGCCCAAGAGTGCTTCGCGTTTCTCTGATTGGCCACGACGCCCATGTGATCGCGGCACGCGGCAGAGCGGAAATAGGCTGCTGCTCCGGCGAAAGAAAGACAGGCATTCTATTGCCATGCTCTGCGACAAACTCTAACCTTAACCAACTCCGAAAGAATGGGGTCACGCTGGAGCTTTGAACCCGTCGGCGGACAACAAAAGAATTAGAATCCCTCTTAAATGCTCAAAAAGGACATATTTTCAGAAATCGATAAAAATAGAAAAATGGCCATTTCTAGTGCTTTGACATGTAAGGTATACGTCCCCCAACTTGCTAAACCTAATACGACTTGTAAATACGTTTAATTCTTGCTAGATGGTATGCTTGTAATAATCTCCATTTGCGATAAGAACTACATCGCGTCACGAAACGCACATACATGGACGCACGCACACACAAACAGCGCATAGGTGTTAATCACTGAGTGATCTAATATGCATATTCTTCAGCGCGAGAGGGGGGGGTTGTGTTTCTCACTGTATGTCGTTGATAATATAATCTGAAGAGGTCCTGCATTATTATTATTATTATCATTCTCGAGAATACACGGGACCCGACGGAACGTTAATTTATGTATTAAAAGTAGTCTTATGCTTTTCATCCTCGCCCGTGTATATACCCATGTCGCGCTAAAACAACATAATCTACTGTATGGCAGAGACAGAGTGCGTGTGTGTACGAGTTATGAGTTATCTCGCAGTTCATTCAAGCGCGCATCACGGTGATGACAGCTCTCTAGAGTAGAAAGGTGCGCTCACAGGGGCGTAGCTGGAGATTCTGGGCCCCATGAAAGAATCAATTTGTGGGCCCCCAATCTATTAAAAAATGTGGGGGCCCCAATCTATAAAAAAAATTGGGGCATTTGCTGGGCCCTTGGAATCATCCTAACCCCCCCCCCCCAGCTACTCCCCTGCACACACACACACACACACACACACACACACACACTCTCTCTCTCTCTCAAACAGAGAAATCAAAAGAAATCAGTACATTACATAAGGAATTTTGAACATTGAGTTTCTCCACCACTCTCTCAACAAAATTACGCATAGCTGGGAATCCATTCCTTGTGCCGTCAGAACCATCTAGAAGGAATACTACATCCTTTCTGGCAGTGTCATGATCAACTATAATGGTGGTTGGTACAGTACTGTAAATACCATCTGAGTAGAGTAGAAAGTAGAGAGGTGAAGACCTGTTCTCTCTCTCTCTCTCTCTCTCTCTCTATGCCACACGTGCTGCCACACGTGCTGTCAGGGTCAAACCAGTCTGGATTGATGTTGTAGTCTGAAAAAATTCCAGGAAATGCTCAGAGAATTGTTGCATATATAGAAAACAAATGTTCTAGCATGTTCGATTATGACATCATACTGTGACATACTCCTCCTGTAGTGTGAAAAAACATGCATTCTCATAAATATTACGATCAAATCTATTTTGTACTTGATGATACATTTGAAATTGGTTTGGTTATGATCATGTTATTAGTGTGTGTGTGTAAAAAAACTAATTAATAATATAATTATTATAAATGTCGCTCTCCCCACCGTATGTAATGTATATATTCTCTCCCCACCGTATGTATATTTCTCTCCCACCCACCCACCCCCTCCTAATGTACAGTCCCCTCCCCATCATATGTATATACTCTCTGTCAGGATCTATGGGTAACAGTACTGTATATTTGCATATCATATATGTCACAAATGTAACAGTACTATATACCTGTATGTCATGTATGTCCCTATGCCATGAATGTCATGATATCATATATGCAATCTGTTAAATACAATTTTCATTAATTCATTTATTCACAGACAGTAACACAGGACAAAAAACACATTTCAACCCCCTCCCTTCCCTAATTATAATTTAAATTGACATTCACGTAAAAGTAATCTTACTATTCTAATATTATATTCTTGTCTCCAAAGTGTGTGCATGTTTTTTTTCTTCCTGGGGATGGCGCCATCCCCCCATCTAAACATGATGTGTTTCTTTTCTCTTCTTGATTGATTGATTGAAAACTTTATTAACAGATTGTAGAATGGGTACTGTACAGTACAGTACAGTACAGCTCAATAATTGTTAAGGGGATGCAGACCAGAGAAAGACTTTCGTCTTGTTTACATCAGGGTCCCCCATTTTCAATTCATCATAACATATATGACATACATGACATACAGATAGACAGTACTGCTACATGCATCTATACATTTATGACATACCAGATTTGCAAATACAGTACTGTTTGTGATACGAAAAAAGTCCAGAAAAGAGAGTATATACATTTGACGTAGAAACTGTACATTGGAGGAGGTTGGGTAGGTGGGGTGGGGTTGGGTTGGGGGGGTGGGGGGGACTGTACATTGGAGGTGGTTCGGTGGGTGGGAGGGGTGGGTGGGTGGGGGACACTGTACAACTGTACTAAGCAAAACTGTACATTGGAATATTGACAAAACCATACTTGGTCATTTACTGTACATTGGAGGTGGTTGTGTTAGGACATTTACAGGGGCCAGTTTCGAATTGCAGTCTCCCGTAGGTGTTCTTTGAGAGTGTTTTTGAAAGTGGGTAGTGATTCACATTCCTTTACAGCTTTGGGTAGGGCGTTCCACATTGATGTGGCATAATTGCGAAACGTGTTTAGTCCCTTGTTTGAGCCGAATCTGGGTTTAACATGATTTGTGGAGCTCCCTCTGGTGTTGTGATCGTGGTATTCACTGACCCAAATTTGGGAAGTATTTTGACATGTACATGGGTACCTTGGTCGTGTAGTGTATCTTGTAGACCAGGCCCATTACAAGTTGCTGTACTCTGTTGTCTACTCTAAGCCATCCTAGGTTGTCAAAGTGGGCAGGGGTGATCAAAGTCCTTTTAGCTTGGCCCTCAGAGCCCACCACTTCTAAATATTCTATATATATTTTTAAAGTGACATATAAAAACGTGTATGTGTGTGTGGGGGGGCCTCCACAAGAATCTGGCCCAGGGGCCTCTATATAGTATACATACTTATACAACGGCATGCAAATTTCTCGATTCTGATTGGCCATTCACACGTCTTTATTGGCAACAATCCACGGTCCTGGGCTCAGGACCCGCCCACAACCAAATCACATAACCCTCCCCGGCTCACTCCGGGAGAAAACAGGATCGCGGACAACAAATGGTTATGTTGAAAGCATCATAACGACTAAATATGAAGCGATTCTGTCAAGGGGAATGTGTTAGTATTTTAAACAATGTTGGATGATGTAATTGATGGGTCTTGACTCAATCTAGAACAAAAGAAAAATCGCGGATTGATTGATAGATTAATTGATTGATTTAAATTTCTTCCTTCCTACTTTCTACTGACTGCAGCGTTCTCTCTCACTCCGACGCTGGCGTACCCACAAACACACACACACACACATACACACACACACACACACACACACACACACACACACACACACACACATACACACACACACGCACACACACACTGTGACACACACACACACACACACACACACACACACACACTCCTGTCTGCAACAGCGGGGGAGTCAGACTGAGAGAGAAGCAGCGCTGTTTTAAGTGAGCATGGTCTATTGAATTGATTGATTGGTTGATTGCTAATTTTATTACTGTACCCCTGGTTTCCAACTGGTTAAGTTTAGGCTAAAAGAAATAAATAAAAAAATAGGGCGAAGAAAAAGTTTTTTTCCTATAGGGCAAAGAAAACGTTTTAATAAATTTTCAATCAATCATTCCAATAATACACAGTTGGATGTGTTAGTTGGTTGGATGCACTTCAAGCTGCTTCCACATGAGGCAACTTCTCTCAATCATTCCAATAATACACAGTTGGATGTGTTAGTTTGGTTGGATGCACTTCAAGCTGCTTCCACATGGAGTTGTGGGAACTACTTTTTCTGGCGGATGGTTTTTTCAATAAATCTTCGATTAATGTGTGTTTATTGTATAGAAATAAGGTTGGATGAATCTGGCAGTTGTATAAAAGCTTTACACCACGTGCAGTCGTGATTTGTGACCAATAAACCATGCCTAGGGGGGTCTAACGACCCTCGGCTGCGCCTCGGGCCTAACAACCACCCCTAGGCATGGTTTATTGGTCACAAACCACTCCTGCGTGTGATGTAATGCTTAAATACATAGTAGCAATAGTATCTAAAGATTAAAATAATAATATGAACAAAAAAGCATAGGAATACAAGCGCTGGTATAAGAAATAAGATTATGGCTCAAGGTCACTCTCCCCAAGGGGCAGGAGAACCAATCAGATCCAGTTGAAGTAGAGCGGGCATGGTTAGACGCTGTAGGTCAAACTGAGGATGGCGTAGAGCAGATCCGTAGATCACGCCTGTGGTGCTCAGATCCAGTTTGAGGTAGAACAGCCGCTGCAATCGACACTGTAGGCCACATTGAGGACGACACAGGGAAGATCACACTGCCTTGACAGGCCCAACAGGGGCAGGACCAGGGCTGGACGTATAGGCTGTGTACCTGTATATCATCATACTATCGAGACATCCACTCACAGAGAGACAGGGGCAGGGGTTAGAAGAGCTCCCATGTCTGCAATAGGCAGACATGGGAGCAATAAACAGACATCCTGACTATGTTCCCATCAACCCGACCAGATGAGATCAGGGTAGGCTGAAGGAGAGAAAGAAAAGATGGGTCTTGAATGAGGATATATTAGCATATGGCACATTAGCATATCAGCTAATGATTAGTGTCTGTTATTAAAAAAAAAAACAGATGACCTACAGTAGTTAAAGGTAGTTTTGACTTGTCACCATTAGGCTACTGGAGCTTATCTCTCATTTTGTGTGCATAGGTGCAGGCTATACAGTGTTACCATTAGCCATCTGCATTTAACCCATCCCAACCAGTTAGGACTAGTTAGGAGCAGTGGGCAGCCATATTCTGGTGCGCAGGGACTAACTCAAGCCACAACGTATGTAGGCTACTTGGCATGCATGTATTATGGTGTGGGAGGAAACCAGGGGAGAAGATGCTAACTTATTACAGAAAGGCCTTCTTGTTCTGAGGCAACAGTACTAACCACTGCACCCCAATGCCGTCCAACGGAAATGTGTGGACTCAGTGACACTTGAAAGTTGCTATGTGGTTAATTCATCCTTGTGAAATCCACAAACCCATTTACAGTACTTTCACAAAATGACTGTATTACTCTACTAAAAGCCATTCAAATATGTGCATTGATGATCAATTCTGGATGGATGCTTTACCACTTAATCAACTACTGTAGTAGTAATAATAATAATGCTAACAATGCTATATCAATGAAATGTTTCTAATTATATTAGATATTTTAGGCTTTCATTTTCTCTCTTGAATCAAATAACTCAAATGTCAGATACAGTAAGAATTATGTCTTTTCTATTTTTTCTCCCCCTTTTTTCCGTATTTTTCTCCCATCCCAATTTAGTCGTTATGCCAGATCACACTACCTCCCCCCAATCCCCTCCCTGCTGAACAGGCGCCCCGACCGACCAGTAGAAGTCGCTGTTTACAACAACCAGGATACATACCCCACCGGCTTTCCACACGCTAACACTGCCAATTGTGTTAGTAGGGACGACTGACCAAGCCGGAGGTACCGCTGACAGCTGGATTCGATTTTTTATCTACTTTTTTCTCCCATTTTCTATTTTCTCCCATCCCAATTTCGTATCGTCCAATTCTATCCTCCCCTGTCTCGAACGCTGTTAGGCCATGCCTCCCACAAGCCGGCTGCAATGTGGACGAAGCCTTACATCACGTGTCCCCTCCGGTACTCGAGGAAGCAGCCGTTGCATCTTTTCACCTGCACAGCGCGATCTCTCAGCGTCGGGGGTCTGCGTGGGAGGGCACGCCGCCCCTGTCGCTTCCTGATTCTGCTGCGCAGGCGCACCAACCGACCTGTAGGAGTCGCTGTCCACAACGTCCGATCCCCACCCATCAGCTTTCCCACCCCTAACACTGCCAATTGTGTTAGTATGAACGACCAGCCAAGCTGATAGCAATGCGGAGAGCTGGGCTCGATCCCAGCGTCTCCTGCATTGGTGGCGAGCGCCTTGCCCACTACACCACCTAGCCGCCCTTGGCGGCACATTCTTGTGCTTTTTGGCACATTGTGAAGCTAAATATGTTCTTCTTCCGGTTGCTTGGATTGTGAGACGTTCAAAGATTTTGTATGTTCACTGAACTAAGTCCCAGTTAGACTATAGCCTCTGGTTAACTCATTGGGCGCCAATAACGAGTATACTCGTGTTTCGCCGCCAACGCTTGAGCGCCAATAACGAGTATACTCGTGTTTGGATCCTTTGATATTTTCCCTTTGATCCCTGTTCTAAACACTCAGCCGGAGCTCCCTGGCAGATCTGCCTACGTTGGAATTGCAATGACGATTGAATATCGCCAGGTGGCAGTATCGCCTACCTTATGAACATGCATTGGCCAGCTATTAGTGTGTTAGTGCCAGCCCCCACAGCCCCAAACAACTAGTTGTGAGCAGCAGTGAGCAGGACACGTTCGACAATCGCGATCGCCTAGAGCGAACTATTGGATATTATGAAAAAGACTAAATGGATTATATGGATGATGATTATGGACGATAATGTGCGTTTCCACCAGACTATGTTGGACTAAGCACTACTGGTAAAACGTAAAAAAAAACTATAATCAAACCGACCGATGAGGAAACCTATTCGGCTCTGTCTATAGTCTGGCCCGAGCATATGAAGAAGACGGATGGGGGCTACCTAACGTTATATGTATTGATCCTATTATTATTCAAGACATTTTTGGACTTGAAATGAGAAATGGAGTACCTCTACCAAAGGTAACGTCTATTTTACGTGTACTTTACAGAAACTCCATCATAAAACATGCGTTTATATGACCGCAGCGTCGGATAAACGACCCCCCCCCCCGAACGAGGGTATGTAGAAACGAAAGAGCATGGTGCTCAATGAGTTAAGGGACCGTTCTTATCGTTCAAAATGAGTGATTTGCACTATAATGGAGTGTGGGTTGCTTTCCTTTACATAAAATATAGAACGATTCAAATTTCTGAAATGTATGTCTTATTTATTTATGTAAATTATTTATGGATATTGGCCCAATTCTGCCTAATTAAAGTGAGTGCCCCAGTGAGCTCTGCTGCAAGGCATGTTTCACAGAGTTGTGAGCCAACCATATCTGGAGCCAAGGATAAAAGCTGTCTTTAACCCTTCAGCCTAACCCATAACAGACCAACACCGGGGAAGGATTCTGATTGCAACTTCACACCGCACTGGAGGCTGTTATTATCCATCCATATGAAAATATAATACTTCCAAATGTCAGATTTCAAACCATAGACAAAGAAATCCATGCTTTTATGGGATTCGTATGGGATAAGCAAAAATACTAGGTAAATAGCTCTCAAGTTACCTCAAAGTTTTGCAGGTTGTGTTAAATTAGGGAGATTTCTTAAATCTCCCTGTCCCGCAGACTCTTTCATCTACACAGGATCTATTGAAATCTTGCAAAGCTGCTTGCCTTTGAGTTTAATACCCAGCGCCTCTTACAGTTTAGCCTCTCATACGCCAGAGCAGGAGTCATTCTCACAGGAAAGAGGGGCAGATGTGAAGATGTAGGCTAGATGTTACATTCCCCTTCTGAACTTTACAGGGAATATCCACTATAAAATTGTATTCACGTGAATTCCAAAAAGGCCATGCACAGACATTTTGTCGGACAGGGGCTCAAGACGTCAAGGGGAACTCCCACACCAGTATTACATGGGGAGAGATGGAGGGCCTTTTGCTGTAAGTAGTACCTACGATTTGATGGATATCCTGTCGTCCTAAGTGGAGATGATGCCAACGAAATACTGTATATGAATAAACCCTTTCTAATAGTACTTTTATTCTATTCTATTTAGGGATGCTCGATATTGGCTTTTTTACCGATACCGATATACCGATAATGTCCAACTCTTAATTTCCGATACCGATATCAACCGATATCAACCGATACCGATATATGCAGGGTTTCCCCCACCAAAAAACTGAATCATTTCAGGTAATTAACATTACATATGTCTTGTTGTGGAATTAACATAACATTATGCATACTTTTGACAATAAATAAAATCAGAATTTGTTCTTACTTTCTTGCCTGGGTAAATAAAGGTTATAGAAATGTAAAAAAATGAAAGAAAAAAAAAGATTTTAATATATTTTTTTGAAAACCGATACCGATATTTTCCGATATCACATTTTAATGCCAATATCGGCCGATAATATCGGTAGGCCGATAATATCGGACATCCCTAATTCTATTCTAAGAAGGCACTTATGGCAGGGCAAAAGGGCAAGGGCAGTCTAGAATTGTGAAAATTCAGGAGCCTATCCCAAAGCTGGACACGAGGCTCTCCTGGTGATGTCATCAAGAGAAAATCTGAGGCGCACAGATACCAGGCTAAAATCCAAATACAACATGTCATCATCATGTATTGACCAGGCTAAAATATGCATTCAGTATTAATTAAAGTCACAGATACCAGGATAACACGTTATTCTGTATTGATTGATGTCACCAATACCAACAAGTACTGAATACTAGCACAATGCTATTTAATGATCCTGAAAGGATTATCCATCAATTCAAATTAGGCATATCCCTGAAATGGCCCAAATCCTCAAGGACACATTTTGACCATGCCCAACGTTTAGTGAGAATCACATGAACAGCCTAGGAGGAGAGGAAATATATCTGTTTCTGAGAAATCTAAATAACGGCCGTATAGTTGTACATGTAATTTTAATATAGATAACAGGATATCACAAAGTGAATAGTACTTCAAATAGTACTACGTTTTTAGTCCTGTGAGAATACCGCCAACATGAGGAACATATATGAATTGAAAATGGGGGACCCTGATGGAAACAAGACAAACGTCTTTCTCAGGTCTGCATCCCCTTAACAATTGTATGTATTGAGCCGTACTGTATTGTACCCATTCTGCAATCTGTTAAATAAAGTTTTCATTCATTCATTCATTCAGGTCAAATGACTCAACACTTCACATAGTTCTGTACGGGTTGTGGTAGGAGGACCCATGTGCAGGGCAACAGAGGTAGGAAACAGCTAAAGAGTAGAACCCAGCACTGGGTGTATTAACGATGGCAAGCAGGTTACAAAAGAAACAGAAAAGATCTCAATGGCTTCTCCAACTAAACACATTTGAAAGAAAATTGGATAACAATATTCACATAAGCTACATCAGTGGTTCTCAAACTTTTTACACCAAGTACCACCTGAGAACGTAGCTGGCTCTCCAAGTACCACCATATGACCGGCGTTAAAATACAGTCTATTCAGCTATGCACAGTTCACGCAGGAGGCAAATGTATTCCTAATACCATTATTTATTGTTAACTTTTGTCAGACACAGCCACAATGTACAAAGGGATAGCACTAGAACTAGCAAACGCTTCCACACAACTCATACAATGCAAGGGGCATTGAGAACATAATAACTCGATCTGCGAGCCATAACACATTATCCAGAATAGATTATGTCTTTGCATCCCCGAGACTATTTGATAACTATGAAGTGGAAATGATACCCAATGCACTATCAGATCACTGTTATTTACTCCTAAAAGGAACATTTGGTATACTATCTTCCCGAGCCCCAAGATGGCGATTTAACCCGATGCTGCTTAATAACAAGGAATTCATTACACAACTCAAAGAAGCTCTTATAGTATTCCTACGGGAGAATGCAAACTCGGTGCAAGACCCCAGAATAATATGGATGTCGGTAAAGGGAATGATCAAGGATTTCACTGATAGCTTTTCCTCCAAAATGCGCAAGAATCGATGCACAAAACTGTCTGAACTGGAAACGCTTTACTCAACGTTATTTAATTCTTTAAAATACAACAACTCAACTCGACTAGAAAATCAAGTTAATGTACTAAAAAAAGAGATCAATGCCATATACAGACAACAATCGGAAATACAAATACGCAGCACAAGACAACAGCAGTACTCCCAAGGTTCTAAACCTAGTCACCTATTAGCCATGCGATTAAGAATTAATGCAAAATTTGCAGATATAACTACCATTAGAGCAACAACAAGTACTTGAAACAGACCCTGAAAAAATAAACGATACATTCAAAGAATTCTACTCCGACTTATATAAATCAGAAGCGACCTTCGATCAAAACAAAATGGACACATATCTTAATCAAATTATTCTCCCTAAACTTTCAGAGGATGACGCTAAACAGTTAGAAACACCGATCACACTAGAGGAACTCAAGAAGGCCATATCCGAAATGCAAAGTGGTAAGGCTCCCGGAAGAGACGGTATCCCACCAGAAATGTACCTTTCTTGTTGGGACATAATTGGACCCTTATTACTAAATATGATCTTATACTCAGTCAAGGAGGGGAACTTCCATAAAAACGACAATATTGCACTCATAACAGTCCTTCTCAAAAAAGACAAAGACCCCACGGAGTGCGGTAGTTACAGACCCTTAAGCCTCCTCGGAACCGATATCAAACTGTACTCTAAGGTATTAGCCATCAGATTACAAAAGCATATGACGTCTTTAGTTCATCCGGACCAAACTGGCTTCATAAGAGGCCGCCTGATCACTGATAACATAAGACGAATACTGCACGTACTAGATGCCGACAAGGACGACACCATACCTAAGGCGATGCTGTCCCTGGATGCAATGAAAGCTTTTGACATGCTGGAATGGTCGTATCTATGGGCAGTATTAGAGAAGATGGGGTTAGGTAAAGGTTTCATTGATATGATTAAAGTAGTATACAAAGACCCATCGGCCATGATTACTACAGGTATAATCACCTCCGGAATATTTCCGGTATCACGCTCAGCTAGACAGGGTTGCCCTCTTAGTCCCAGACTATTCGATCTATCATTAGAACTTTTAGCACAATATATAAGACAATCCCAATCCATACAACCAATCGTAATCAAGGGCACACAACATACAATTAGTTTATATGCGGATGACGTAATACTGTTCATGCAAAACCCCAACACCACACTGCCTCATCTGCTCAAGTTGATTGAAAACTTTGGTGATTTATCGGGATTCAAGATAAATTGGCCGAAGTCGGCTTTCCTTCCACTTAACACCCCTGCAAAAAAAGATATAACCCTCCCAGGAGAGATACATATGGTAAAACATTTTAGATGCTTGGGAGTGGAAATATTCCCCACCATAAGACAAACGGTGAAGCACAATTACACAATAATCCAAAACAAAATCAAACACGACCTCGATAGGTGGGCAAAACTTAAAAACTCAGTGTAGGCACGGATATCAATAGTTAAGATGGACGTACTACCTAGAATCAACTTCTTCAGTTCAATGCTACCGTTACCCCCTCCAGAGGGTTACTGGAAACGATTACACTCCTCTACATACAAATTTATTTGGAATAACAAACCACCACGTATAAAAAGATCCACCGCACAGAGAAATAAAGCAGACGGTGGCATGGCATTTCCAGATTTTTTCCACTATTTTAAGGCGTACACATTAAGACCATTGACAACATGGTTTGATCCCCAAGCATTAGTATCCTGGAGAAAATTAGAAGAAAACATAGTAGCCCCACATAGACTGAAGGACATAGCATACACTAAACTACCAATCAAGCATTGTAAACGAAAATGTGGCCCCATAATTACTCATGCGATCCGGATATGGCGTGAAACACAAAAAAAATATCCTAACCCACATCAATGGCACAATCATACTCCCTTATTTAATAACAATGCACTCTTGATTGAAAAACGACCTATAAGATTCCCTATATGGGAAGAGCAAGGCATACACTCATTAGGGGATTTTTTTTAACAAACAGGGTTTTTGTAGTTATGGAGAAATATGCAAAACATTTAATCTCACCAAGTCCACATGGCTTTTTTACATACAGTTACGGCTATGTTTGAAGTCTCACGGTGTTCCATTAGACATACCAATTAAACACCACAGATACCACAAATTCTTCTATGAAAGAGAGACATCGAGAGGTTTTGTTTCAGATTTTTATCATCAATTACTAACGTCCTCGTATGAAACCCTCCAACTAGACTCTGTCTGGAGGAGGGATATACCAGACCTGGAAAGTGACTTTGATTGGCAAGAAGCCTGGGCAAATGTCCGACTTACATCAAGGAACCCGGACCATCAACAAATCAATCTTAACTATATTCACAGGACATACTTGACTCCTATAAGACTGAACAGAATGGGTCTTAAACAAGACTCCAAATGCTCCCAATGTACAAATGGGGATGAAGGGACATTTATGCATATGTACTGGGACTGCCCACCAGTTAAGATATTCTGGAAAGATGTGACCCAACAATTATCAAAACTCTTATCTTGGAATATACCTGTACACCCCTCTGTATTACTATTGAATGATGTTTTTGAGTTTGCAGTACATCCACAGCTAAAGAGATTGGTTTTATCGGGAATCACAGTAGCTAAAAAGCTGATCGCATCACGCTGGTTTCAACCGGAAAAAATGTGCCGGAAAGTTTGGTTTCTTACATATCTCGATGTGATTTATCAAGAAATATCTACAGCAAGAATTCTGGGTCTCAATGAATCCAAAATGACAATGTGGTTAGAAGTGGTAGTGTCTGGTTAGGACAGGCACGCGGGAACTATAAAACGGCAGGGGGTGCTGGGGGGTCGTCAGATGATTTTTTTTTTTATATATATATATATATATTTTTTGCGGTCAGGCCACTGAACTTAGAAGCAGGCCAGGCCAGTGTTTCTATTTGCACCAGCGCAATAGTTAGATAACCTAGGTGGGGAACAACCAGGAGATCACTGCAACTCACACAAGTTGGAGAACTATCTCTCTCTCTCTCTCTCTCTCTTGCTCTCACACACACACAAAGGGAGCCGCATGTGATTGGTGGAGGCGGGATCCTTACGAAAAACTGCTAATCATTGACACATGCTAGCCTGTAATAATCCCCCCCAGAAAAATTTACTTTGCATTTGATATATTGCAAATATATGCCATCACACACACTGGCATTTAAATGGTTAGAATTATAAAATTAATATGTGGTGTTATGATCAGGGCTGAAGTTGAATAAAATATTGTATTTATCAATTACAAAAAACTGAAAATCCATAAAAATCTGTGTTGTTGCTAATCATACATATGCTAGCCTGTTTTTTAACAATAAGTTGTGATGCCATCACAAACACTGGCATTTAAAGGGTACAAATAAAAAAAATGCCTGCACCAGAATGCAGGAAATTAAGTCTTTGTAACAAAAAAATTCCTGGTGGGGGACCCCCAGACCCCCTGCTTAAAAAGTGGCCTGACTGGGGCTATATTTCCTGGCCTGAATGATTTCCCCAGTCCGGCCCTGGTTAAAAGCCTCCAATGCTTATTAGTGTGTGTGCGTTTGAACGTGTGCATGTTTCAACCATACATTTCCATTTAAAATATTTTTTTTTACCTCCTATAATAGTGGGGGTCGCGGCTCTCTGACACAGTTTTTTTTGGGTCGCGGCCTGAAAAGTTTGGGAACCCCTGGTCTAGCCTGTACCCCCCAGACATGTTGCTGGCCCCGTCAAAACAGTATCCTATCAGCCTCTCCATGGGCAGGTCGAGGCGTAAAAGTATTTTATACACAAAAACAGCGTCTCGGCTGTTGTGTCTGGGCCGGGCATTGTAAAAACCCCAAAAGAAGTTCTGAGCTTCCAAGTTGTCATCGGCGAACTGTATATTACACAAGAATTGTTCTTTTCCAGTGAGTGACATCAGTGGTTCCGTCAGCGCTCAAGCCAAAGATTGGGCTTTTGGATGCTTTGCCTCTAATTTGTCACTGAATATCATGGGCAAGCAGCTGTAAGATTTCGTTTTGGATGTTGTTGGACATCCAGTTGTCTCTCTTTTGGAGCCAATTCTTCAACTCGGGATCAGACTTGGTGCGCACTCTTTCCATCATGAGCTGCCATAACACCCCATCCCTATTTGCATCACCCCTCAGTGGAAGCCCCTGGCGCCCGAGGGGGGGTATAGGGGAACAGACTCAGTTAACTCTTCAATACCGGATGCTGAGGCTGAACCTGTCCTCTCTGTCTCTCTCTGACGTTTATCAGATTTAGTGGGACTGTCACTGGGACCGGCGGGACGTTTAGAAAATAAATCTGATATTTTTCTTTTCTGCGAGTGAGACATTCTGTGCTAGCAAAGTCTGACTACTAGCTCAAATCGACTGACTGCGCAAGCACTGTATCACAGTAGCTCAGTGGTTCGTGGCGCGTGGGAAGGGCGGGAGACGGGAGGTGAATACAATTAGTTGTTTCACCTGTCATTCAATCAGTCTGTGACAGTCTGTCATCACTCGAAAATCTACTCGGTTTTACACGTATGATTGTGTACATACAGTAGTGTAATGAATGAATGAAAACTTTATTTAACAGATTGGAGAATGGCTACAATACAGTACGGCTCAATACACACAATATTAAAATGGTGACGTGCTTTGAGCAGGATAAACTTATAATATACAGTGTTACAGTTATACAGTTACAGTATATACAAATATATAAATACTGTCATACATTTTTTTTTTTTTTTTTTTTTTTGCAATAATTGAGAGGGGGTGCTGCAGCCCCCCCCGCACCCCCCCTTCCTGCGTCCCTGGGTTAGGAGCGAGGGATAATGGAGGTACTATCCAAAGAGGGGTCCGGGAGGGGGGGGTTCGAGCTGGAGCATATGTGTGTAGGTTTTTAGATAACAGGTATTAGGGGTATATCCTGTATAAGACATTGGTATAAATGGTAATTTCGTTGGATATACACTGTGTATTAATGCTTGTGTATCTTATCGTGTGTTGTCATGTTTGTTTATATGTGTGTTTTTTTTTTTTTTTTTTTATTATCTTTCTTCCCCTCCTTTTTCCCGGTTTTTCTCCCATCCCCCCCTTCCTGGTTGTTGCGTACTTTCCCCTACTGTTGGTCCGGGAGACCGGAGACTGTCACATGCTTTCCTCCGACGCATGTGCAGCCTGGGGCAGGCCAACCTGGCCGCGCAGGTTCTCATCGGGGAGAGTGTAGCGTGTGGGAGGCCACACTATCTCTCCTCAGATCCAACCCTCGCTGAGCAGGCGCCCCGACCGAACTGTAGGGGTCGCTGTCCACAACGCCCAGGACCCACCCTTCAGCTTCCCACCCCCTGATACAGCCAATTGTATCAGTGCGAGAGGACATATATGTGTGTTTAAAAAATAATAAAAAAAATTAAATACAAAAAAGAACATAATAACTAACATTCTCACATAGCAAGTGAGAACATTAAGAACAACTGTATTTCAGCAAATGTACTTAATTATCTCTCTCTCTCTCTCTCTCTCTCTCTCTCTCTCTCTCTCTCACAGCAAGCAATTGTCCGTCATTCTCTCTCTCTCTCTCACACACACACACACACACACACACACACACACACACACACACACACACACACACACACACACACACACACACGCACACACGCACACACGCACACACGCACACAATTATTTTGTTACAAAAACTTAATTTCCTGCATTCTGGTGCAGGAATTTTTGAATTTTTACCCTGCCAGTGTTTGTGATGGGCATCACAAATTATTGTAAAAAAGAAAAGAAAACACATATTCAATACATTTTTGAATGTTTACCCTTTAAATGCCAGTTTGTGTGATGGCATCACAAATTATTGTTAAAAAAAACACAAAAAGTAAAATATTTTCAATATATCAAATGCAAAGTACATTTTTCTGGGGGGATTATTACAGGCTAGGCATGTGTCAATGATTAGCAGCAACACAGATTTTGATGGATTTTTTTGTAATGTCAAACAAAAAATCAAAAAAAATAAATGGATATGATTAGGGCTGAAGTTGAATTAAAGATTTATGACTGTTTAGACTGCATTACTCTCTGTCACAGTGATCTCCTGGTTGTTCCCCACTTAGGTTATCTAACTATCGCGCCGCCGCAAACAGAAACACTGGCCTGGCCTGCTTCTAATTTCAGTGGTCTGACTGCAATTTTTTTTTTTTTTTTTTTTTGCTTTTTTGTAAATGTTTTCAAGTACCACCAGCAGTACCACCAAGTACCACTAGTGGTACGCGTACCACAGTTTGAGAACCACTGAGCTACATAATATCAAACAATGTTACTCTTTTATGCTGTTGCTTTTATCTGGTCCTAGTTAGTAAGTTGGCTCCACAACTGCTGCACACAGCACAAGCTTTCACACTAAGACAACATAGGTTTTGGCACCAACTAGGCGCACTTATAAACTAGTAACGTGAGGCTTCATCACAGCAGAGAGATGTACAACGACCACAGATATCAATGCTGGCTACAATAAGCAAGTGCACATGCAGCCAAATATCAACTGGCTTCACATATTGCACCATCAGTATGAGAGAAATGCACAACCAGTCATGCCACCGTGGGTGTTGAGGGAAACACTTTTTTATTTCACCTTGAATAAATTTTCACTCAGCAGTTGCTTGAGGTTGAAGTCATGACTGGGCCAGTGCTCCGTTGTTTTCTCTGGAGCCGAGGATTGGAACAAGCTGCCTATTCCCATCAAGCAGAGCTCGTGCCTCCACAGCTTCAAGAGAAACGTCAGGAAGTGGCTCATGGACAGAGTAGAGGAATAGCCCCATATACTATGAATGGGATTCCAACTGTTTTTAGTTATTGTGTGATATACAATTTTAGCTATAGGTTATAGGTTTAATCCATCAATTAAATTAAATAAAATCATGACATCTGTCGAACTTTTAGCCTGCGTTAAACCTGACACTGCTCTCCAAAACGCACACCCAGTGAAAGATTACAGTGTTCTTCAGCCTCTAATCAACTCGTCACCTGCTGCTCCGTGACTTCCCTCTGCGTTGTGTTTGTGTCATTGGTTGATGGTTATCTCACTGGCTGTCACACACTGTATTACCCCGTTGGTACATTCGTCTAAAAAATTATTAACGAGACACTGGAAGCAGGATACCTCTCCTGGTGTTGACGTTTATTCTCATAAACATACTCTGTACAAGCTGGAAACACAGTTCAAATTCATTATCTCTACCGTCTCTTCTGCTATTTGTTTGTTTGTTTGTTTGTTTATTTACACATATAAAAACAATTACATATATAATACGTGGCCTAGTGTTATCCAAAAAGCCTTCCGTGTTAGCCAAAGCTAGCTTGTGGCAACCGGAGGGTGGGGCCACACGTCCCTTCCCCCCACCCTCTAGCTCCTGAGGTCTCTGTCTACGTGTCCACCCTTCGTTCCTAAGTCTGACCAAACCCGGAAGAACTCCCAGCTATAAAATTTAGCTATTAGCAACGGCTGACAGCCCATAGCAACCGCGCAATGCATCTCCGTCTCACCCACGACCCAAATTTATTAGTCTCTCTATCTCTTCCACATGGCAACGGCTTCTCTGTTGATATTAAAGCACCTCTCACGCTCTCACCCAAATCAAACGCTGTGACTACCCTGCCCCCATCACTTCTCTGCTGTGGTGGTAATGACCTTGGCTCGTTGGGTATCTTTGGGCCTTGGGAGTTCAGCTGATAAAGGCCCTTGTCTGCACAGTCTGACTGGAGACACACATACATACATACATCTGTTTAAACTAATATCTCTATAGATCTGTCAGAGTAGATGTCTGCTTTTACAGATATCTACATTATGTACACATTGAAAAACAAAACCAGATCTCACACCAGTTTGGAGATTCATAAGCATAATATTAACTGTCCACGTAGGGAAATGAGGGAATATCCTGCAGCTGATACCATAAGGAAGACTGAAGAGGCATCATGCCTGAAAATGGATCAAACAAAATTTTTCACAATGACATGAACACTCAATGGTGACCAGCTTGACCAACTCTATGCACTAATAAAACAACATTTCAAACAATGTAAGCGAAGCTTTCTGAGCTGAAGTACCAGGATGTGCCGGTGATATTCTACCTGAGGTGTTGCAATATACAGTAGGGGCATTTGTCTACAGAATGATTGAAACATCTCTTTACCGTAAGTGTTGCAATATAGGGGCATTTGTGGGGATACAATGATTTAAAAACTGCTGCAGACAAACCCCTCTCCTAAAGTGGGGGGGCCAATGCCCCCTTGGATCCCCTGCTTCCGAGGCCACTGGGAAGGATTACAAATGGGTTGATGACCAATGTTAAAGTTAGAGGTTATATGTAGGATTGCAAGTAACTGTCTAACTGTACATAACTGATTCCACTGGAGGGCGCTTTTAATGTTACCGCCAGGTAGAGTATAAAAGCTGATGCCGACTCCCCCTTTTGTCTCTTCCCCATCTACCTCTCACGGAGAGGAGACCTCATGTGCTGCTGTACTATGAACCAATGTAAATAAAAAAACATGCCGACTAAGGGCTCAAGGAAGAAACCATGCCTCATGAGTATATTATTGTCGCTCCATAGCCAATTCTGTCAACAGGTTATGGGCCCAGATCACACAGGGGCGAAATAATAAGGGTAGCAAGTTTAGCTGAAGTATAGGCTAGTTTAGCGCCGGGAGCACCACGTGGCTAAAGGCTATACCAACAAGAGCTAAAGCTACGCCCACCATCAAAAGAGCAACATGGAATCCAACACGACGATCCAGCGCGTCAAGAGGAAGCGGGGCACCGACCCCACCGACGCGCTGCTGCTGGAGTGCAAGCGGACCCGCCCGGAGAGCAGCGCGCAGAGCCCCGGGGAGGCGGCACCGGGGGAGACGAAGCGTGCTGAGCCCAACGGAGGCAAGGGGGAGAACCCTGTCTTCATCCTCGGGGCGGAGACAGCGTACTGTATGTCACCAGGCCAAAGCAGCTGCAACAGGCCCAAAGGAAGGGACTGATCGTGGACACAGGTGCGTCGTCCCACGTCATCAACGACAGGAGTCGGTTCAAGAACTTTGACAACACTTTCCACCCGGAGAGACACAACATGGAGCTGGCAGACGGGAAGCACCCCTACGGGTTGGTGAGAGAGAGGAGACGCACAGGTATGCCTCACAGACAGTGAGGGGCGCCGGTGTACAGTGACTTTAAAGAACGCTCTCTACGTACCCTCGTTCCCACAAGGACTATTCTCTGTAATAGCTGCTACTGCGAACGGTGCCAAAGTATTCATCAATGAAGGTAAAAATTTTCTTTTAGAGCCTAAGGGTACGCGATTTAACATAGAGGTGTACCAGAGAATGTATTATCTACAAAAAGAGTGTAATGACAACGACAAGTGTAATAATAATGATATGTGTAACGTGACTGTCAGTCACGATATTCAGACATGGCATGAGATTATGGGTCATTGTAATTACGAGGATTTACTGAAACTGCAAGCAGTGACAGAAGGCATGCACATTGAAGGTGAAAAGCGTAGACCTGGCAAAGAATGTGTAGTGTGCATAAAGGGGAAGTTTACTCAATCGAGAAACAGAAATCCCACAGAAAAAGTAAAGGTACCACTTGCGCTAGTTAACACAGATCTAGCCGGGCCAGTAAGCAACGAGTCCATAGGAGGCTTTAGATATGTACAGTCTTTTACAGATGTGTGCACAGGGGCAGTGTTTGTTTACTTTCTCAAAGCAAAGAGTGACACACTCCAGGCCATGGAGACATTCCTGGCAGACGTAGCCCCTTATGGTAACATAAGATGCCTGAGGTCCGACAACGGAACCGAGTTCACAAACAGAGAGTTCCAATCACTGTTGAGAAGGAACAAGATAAGACATGAGACCATGTCCATATTCCCCACACCAGAACGGAGTGGCAGAGAGGGAATGGCGCACTATTTTCGAAATGGCTAGGTGTAAGCTAGTAGACAGTAACTTACCGCTTACACGAGAAACAGGTGCTTTAATAAGCACACAGGCACCACCCCGTATATAGCACTGACAGGAAAAAAGTATAATCTAGCTAGAATGCACCAATTTGGATCAGTGTACGTGTTATGCTTACCTGCAGGACAGAGGAAAGCTCGAGTCCAGATGTGAAAAAGGACTCGTTGTAGGGCACGACAAAGGAAGCCCCGCTTTCCTAGTTCATTATCCCGGTACAGGGGGAGTGCAGAAACACAGGCTAGTCAAGTTTGTCACAAAGACAACATGTGAGAACGAGACACAGACAGAGGAGCCAGAGCTGGACTCCAGAGTAAGGTGTGAAGAAACAGAGACACCTCAGCCTAGTGTACTTAGTACGGTTGTGCAGACAGACAGTCAGCAACCCCCAGAGGGCGATGACGAGGAGCACCCGAGAGTGACGTCACATGCCCCAAGCAGTGGGAGGTATCCCCCAAGGGAACACAAACCACCAAAGTATCTGACAGACTATGCCCGGAGAGGAAGTGACAAGGATGACAGTACACTTACCACCATTGATTACTGCTACTGTAGTCAGTGGGGTACCTCAGACCTTTAAAGAGGCCATAGTGTCCCCTGAATCAAGTAAATGGGAGAGAGCAATGGATGAGGAGATGAGGTCCCTAGAGGACAACCACACCTTTACTCTAACCAAGTTACCAGAGGGCAGACAGACAGTGGGAGGGAAATGGGTGTACTCAATCAAGGATGGTATTGAAGGCCACCACAAGTACAAAGCGAGATTTGTAGCTAAAGGTTACAGTCAGAGGGAGGGGATAGACTACGGTGAAACATTCTCCCCCACAGCCAATCTGACCAGTGTAAGGGTAGTGATGCAGAAAGCAGCTGAGGACAATTTGATTTGACATCAGATGGATGTGAAGACAGCCTATCTGCACGCACCCATAGATAGGGAGATATATATGGAACAACCTGAAGGTTACGAAGAGAAAGGAGAGAAGCTAGTGTGTAAGCTAGAAAAATCCATTTACGGCCTGAAACAGTCCGGGCGAAATTGGAACGAGATGCTTCATACATGTCTCATTGAAGATCACTTCCTACAGAACCCAGTAGACCCCTGTCTTTACTTAAGGGAGTCAAAAGAGTCAGGAAAAGTGATAATCGTCATTTGGGTGGATGATTTGATCATTGCAGCAGACAACACTAGAAACCTAGAACAGGTGAAAGGTATACTCTCCACCAGATTCAAAATGAAAGACCTTGGAAGGTTAAAACATTTTCTAGGCATGGACTTTGAACAGTCTGCCAATTGTGTAAAAATATCCCAGAAGAGATATGTGGAAAAGATTCTGAAACGTTTTGACATGCAAGAATGTAGATCAAGGGAAACACCATGTGATCAAAAACAAGACTACCAGGAGGATACTCAGAAACTGACAGATGTAAAAATGTACAGAGAAGCTGTGGGTAGCCTCATTTATTTGACAACATGTACTCGCCCTGACCTATGTTTTGTAGTGAGTAAATTGTCACAGCATTTTGCTGATCCCACAGAGGAGCACTGGATTACGGTAAAACATGTTTTTCGTTATCTCAAAGGTACAGTACTGCTCGAAGGAATGGATACCGTTAGGTTATAACTATAACCAATTTCTGTTAATAGTGGTGACACTCGGCGTCACTCATGCACTATCCTCGCATATGTGCACGCGCACTGAATAAAATTCCACAATGTACCTTTATCCCAGTATTCGTCTGACCACACCCCTTGTTAGCTTACCTTCATAAGCAGGTGTGTGGTCACCTACTCTCCTCCTTCCCAAGCTTTCACCACAAGGTGAGATCAAGGGCTGCAGCGGCGTCGGACGCCGAGCGTCACCACTATTAACAGAACTTGGTTATAGTTATAACCTAACGTTCTGTGACATAGTGGCTCCGCTCGGCGTCACTCATGCACAAGGGAGGCCGAGCGGGAGCCACCGGCCGACAAATACACCCCGCTGAAGGCCCCCCACAACCATCAGAACAGGGAGGGCCGAGCCCCCCCGACCCCCCCTAATGGAGGGCACCCCCCCTATTGGAGGTTTCCCGGGAGGGCGACGGACCCGACCGTGCGAAGAGGCACTCAAGCAACTCAACGCACAGGGTGAGCAGACCGTGGCCTGACCCCACGACTACACACACGCACAACCCGCATGCCACCCGGGAACGAACGGAGGGAACAACCTCGTTACTGCCCCCAGAATCACGGGGTCAAGGGCAAACCCAACCCTGTGGCAAGGCCGTAGCAGCGGAGCGCGAAGGAAGGCCCAGACCCACCAAAGGGACTGGACCCCCTGGAACGGGGGCCTGGAGAAGTCCATGATGCCAGCATCAAGACCCCACCAGGTGGGCACTTAGTGACCCCGCCCCCCACATCGCCAGCGTATTCGGACAAAGGCCTCTCAGCCGAGCGGGCCCTGTCCCCCCAATAGTACACCGCCTGGCACACTGACCCTGCAGAACAGGCAGTCAGCATGGCCGTAAGCACACAAAAAAGGTTAACCAACGGAAGCAGGCAGCGCACCGGGGAAAAACCAGGCAACAGGCTGTAACCTGAGCCTGGAGCACTGCGGACGAGACAGGCGCCAAAGGAATCAGCTGAAAACAGCTGCCCCGGCGGAAGGGGCGTATGCTGGCGTTGTTGCATGACCAAGCCTCCATTTAAAAAAAACCCACCCAGAGGGGTTGAGGCAGAGAAGGCTGACACGATTGGCAGACGTCATGAACGTGCAGGGGCACCCTCAACCGGGTAACCCAGGAGTTGACACTGCTCCAACACACCAGGGAATCAACCACCTTGGTGTTACCCAATGCGGTGGTTGTTCCTATAACCCCTCAAGAAAAAACTCCAAAACACACCTGCGGGTATACAACGGCTATACCGCAGTACAAGTGTTTCAGTTTTCAAAAAAGGGTTAACCCAGGCCTACGGGTCGACGAAACATTACTTCGGACCGGGCCCGGCGATACGGGAATCACAGGGTCACCAGAGGAGGTCAAAGACCACACCAACAGGCCCCTCTTCGCCATGCGTGAGAGAGGAGCGAAAAGAATGGAGAACCAGCCCCAAGCACACCGTACTTGGTATTCCCAGGGGGTCTCCCAACCAAGTACTAACCAGGACCAACCTGCGTAGCGGCCGAGATCTGACGAGATCGAGCGTGTACAGGTTGGCATGGCCGTAAGCCATTACGACAGTGCAGAGTACAAAATGTACCCAACCAGGGTCTCCATAGCGCTTAACCCTGTGACACCCGGACCGACCTGGCATTTTCCCCCTGAAAAAGCCCAAGTCCCTCAGGGTACCAGAACAGCAGATCTGCATCCCCGGCCGACAACGGGTTTAACTGATCCGGACCAGCGTGACCAGAACCAGTCCCGTGCCCTAACCACGCCGACATGCCTACTCCAGGAGAAGGGGCAGATATGCGTGTTGATCTTAAACATGAAAAGAAGGCGCCACCCAGACGTTCAGTGCGAACCGCGCCCGGTGGCCCAACCCCAGGGCGTGAGACCCCTCTACATATGTTCAGATCCACATCAACGAACAGGCTATTTAGACCTGTCATTGAATCCCCAAGGCGCCCAAGGGAACGACAAGAGGGGTGTGATGCTTCCTAACTCCAACTCTTTTTAATAGAAAAGAAGGAAGCACCAACAGTATGTATCCCAGTCTACACAGCCGGGGGTAAAACATTTTCACATTTTTACATCCCACCACCCTCCCATAGGGAGGAGACGGAAATCCCCAGAGAGACTTCCCACGCGAGCTGTACAGATTGAAAAGAATATATTGCACCTTGAGCCATGTAAAAGTTTGGTTTTAGGGCTCTCCGGGGAGGAGGCACTGAACCCATACACACTCAATAATCGAATTGAATCGAATACACACACAATAGAGTAGGACTCCTTCTTGAGGTTCCACTCACCTTGACAATCTCAGGAGGAGGCTCTGTACTCTGAGGAGGCTCCCTCACATGGAAGGAGAGTCCCAACTCACAGAAGGCCCGAATAGAAGCTTTGTGAGGAGGAGCCCTGACCACCCCCCGAAACAGATCCATCATATGGACCTGAACAGCGCACGGAAGTCCTACCAACAGAGACGCGCACAGTGACGTACCCTATGGCGGGGGAATTTCTGCGGTGCACACGCCCAATATTCCAGGGCGTGTGCTTCTGTGGCCAGCCCAACCCAGTTGTAGGTCACACGACACACACAACCCATTATCACCTACAAAAAATGGCAAAAACACACTACAGAGGAACGGCGTTTTTCATAATGAGAGAATACACAATTCTCGATTAGTATCGGCCACAGGCCTTGCCAAGCACACACGAAAAAGTTACCAAACAATCTTTTCTTTAGGAAAATAAAGTTTCTCAAGCGGTTAGCACAACCCCAACAACTAAACCAAGGGTTACATCGTATCCCTACCACACAGTGACACAATATAGTGTAACAACATGTCTGAGAGGAGGATGAAGAAGTCCCCAGGGAACCGGGGGGAAACACAACCCTCCTACTTTACCCTTAATACGGCCAGTTAAACAGGTAAACCTGTTAATATGTGAACACACTGTTCATTGTCATTACAGGCTGAGAAAAGAATAATTCTTTACTCATATGTCACTAAGCATAGCATGAGATAGGTTAGTTTAACGCCCTTAGTTGTGAGTACACGATACATGAACACACAATGTGTCTCAACACAACAAACCAGATCATTTCACATCTGTAACAATAACCCGATTTGCATGGAGACCAGTGACAAGACAATTCACACATAACTTGCGTCGTATCCTAAATGTAGTGCAGCAACACTCGTTTTGGAAAACATCGTTATTTACAAAACATTTAGAAGGGAAAGCAAGAAGAAGTGTTCAAGGTCTGGTCAGGACCTTGCCTACCGGGAGCGCAGATCAAGCGAATTGCAGTCTCTAACATGGCACCGAAGTAAACACAGCCTCCTGTGTTTGCACAGCCTCCTGTGTTTGACGACACGGGCAGCTCGCTGCTCCAACCCGCCGCTACGGTGCTCCTTGTTGACGCAATCCTCGCCGGCTGGCCCCAGGGTAGGTTCGACGAACATCCTCTGTCAAAGATGACGTCGTAGTCAAGAGTGTTAAAAACATGTTATAGTCACAGCACGTTCAACAGTGTAGCATTAAGCTAACGGCCGCTCTCGGCCGATAGCAGCAAGCTAACGTTTACCTAGCCTAGACACAACAGGCTCCTGGTAAACACAGCGAGCTAGCGCCGCAGCTAACAGCTGACTGGCTAACACAGTAGGCCACAACTAGCACGCAAGCTAATTAGCTACCACCGGAACTCGTACACAACGATACAACAAGTCACACTCAGACAGGCCGCCGTTCTGAAACCCTCCTCACCTTTTAAGAGAGAAGAGAAACGAGATGTTAACACAGTTTTACAACGGTGAGTTTACCAACATCCGGCGGCGCCAGCACAAATCCCATCTGGGCTGTAGCTGACTTGAACATGGATTTTCCGATAATGAACATCCATGCTCACATTTCCTCGTTTAGGGTAAACTCTCATTTGCATATGAGAGACAGGGCCTATATGGTGACAGAGAAGTACCCACGCATCCAGAGATCCTGGGATCACCAGTCTACTGGTCGTGGCCCACTAGTTGCTATAATGGGCTTCAGACCAAGGTCCTCCGCCGTTGCCTAAGAGGCTGAACAAAGGACCCTAATCTGGGGCCGGTTTCCGTAAACATTGTCAGCCAGCCCCCATAGCACTAACAGACAAGTGGAGCTCGCAAGGTTTGAAAGGTTTTACCGCAACCAGCCACAGCAAGGAAGACTGCAGTTGGGAGACATGTAGCGGCGTGCTCCCAATACAAAAACCGGTGGAGGTTTTTAGAATGATCACCATCTTCCAGACACTCCAGTGACGAAGACAATATCGCCGTATTTTCTCGAAAATAGTGAGAGAGAAAATAAAGATATGATGTCAACGTATCTCTTGTTTTCCAACTCTTCTCCTACCATCACATCACGTCAAGTGGGGATCTACCGAGGCACTTCCTTGTGGTGAAAGCGAGAAAGGAGGAGAGCAGGTGACCACACACCTGCTTATGAAGGTAAGCTAACGAGGGGTGTGGTCAGACGAATACTGGGATAAAGGTACATTGTGGAATTTTATTCAGTGCGCGTGCACATATGCGAGGATAGTGCATGAGTGACGCCGAGCGGAGCCACTATGTCACAGAACTATGTATATAAGAAAACTGTTGTTTATGAGGACAACCAGGGAACCATTGCGATTGCTAGAAACCCTGTGTGCCGACAGAGATGTAAACATGTCGATATAAAATATAATTTCATCAGATCTGTCATCAGAGAAGAAAGAATGACACTGATTTATTGTCCAACAGACGACATGGTAGCAGACGCTATGACGAAACCTGCTTCCAAACTGAAATTGAAAAGATTTGCAGAGGTCATGTTTGGTTTGTAAATATTGACTGCCATATTCCTTTTGATGTTCTGAGTTGTATTATTTTCTTTGTAAATTGTTTTTGAAGAAGTTATACAGTGTGCTAGACAACCCTAAGCGGGAGTGTTAAAGTTAGAGGTTATATGTAGGATTGCAAGTAACTGTCTAACTGTACATAACTGTTTCCACTGACTGTACATAACTGTTTCCACTGGAGGGCGCTATAGGCGGGGCTTTTAATGTTACCGCCAGGTAGAGTATAAAAGCTGATGCCGACTCCCCTTTTTGTCTCTTCCCCATCTACCTCTACCCCATGTGCTGCTGTACTATGAACCAATGTAAATAATAAACCACGTCGATTAAGGGCTCAAGGTAGAAACCATGCCTCATGAGTATATTATTGTCGCCCCATAGCCAATTCTGTCAACAACCAACAAGAAACAGTTGGGAGGAGACGAGATGCATAGAACTAGAGGACCTAGACAATGACACATGAGGAGATGGACCCCCACAGGATCTGCAGAGGAAAAACACAAGGAGAGAGAGACTTAGGGAGAGGAGGAGACAGGGTTGAGCCGGAAGTGACACCTCATGGCTATTATAGGACAAAAACATTGTCAGGTTTGGTGCAAATTGAACAGACTTCACAAGTAATACATCACCTCCTGTCTATCATGTGTTTTCCCCAAACTGTATTGTATCTGGTTTGGCCTATCAATTATGTAAATTACACATTTAAAGATGTTTGTCCCCAGATGCCACACAGTATGTTTTGTGAGAATCAAGTGAACAGTGAAAAAGAAATGTAGAAAATCCAATATGGTACATATAGAACATTTGTTATCCACGAGTAAACACATAATTTTTTTGGATCTTTTTCCCCCTCCTTTTTCCTCTGTTTTTCTCCCATCCCAATGTTTAGTCGTTATGCCAATTCCCAATCCCCTTCCTGGTCGCTGCGCACCTACCCCCTACAGTCGGTCTGGGAGAGTGGAGGCTATCACATGCTTCCTCCAACACATCTGTAGCCAATCAACCGCTTCTTTTCACTACCCCCCTTAGATCCTTTCCTCGCTGAGCAGGCGCCCCGACCGAACTGTAGGAGTCGCTGTTTACAACGACCAGGACCCACCCACCGGCCTTCCCACCCTCTAACACTGCCAATTGTGTTAGTACGACGGCCGGCCAAGCCGGAAGCAACGCTGAGAGCTGGACTCTCGATACCAGTATCTCCTGCGTTGGTGGCGAGCGCCTTGCCCACTGTGCCACCCAGCCGTCCTAGTAAACGCATCTCTTGATATACCTTTTCGTGACTGTACTGTATGACAAAACGGATCAGGAGATACACTCATTTGAAAATGTAAATTTTGGCCTGATGGTGGCACTAGAGAAAAGGTCATGGGGTCACCAAAATCCATAGGGTTCTTCCTCTAGGGGTCATGAATGTGTACTGCATATTTGAAAAGATTTGCATGAAAGGTATTGGAGTTATCATGTTCACACAAAGTATCTGCTGCAGCGGACATAGAGGGGGCAGCCGGGGTGAATCTATAACATCTCTGACGCAGCCACAATGTTACTGACACCATGCTGGAAGGGCTAATGGGAGTTGCAACCCCACCCCTCTCACTTATCCTGTAAGATAATGTTTTAGAGCAATAGCGAACTGGCCATCGGGTGTACCGGGAGAAATCCCAGTGGGATTGTTGAGCTGCTCATGATACAAAAACAAGAGCGAGAGTGATGCGCCGTCAGCCCACTTTGATTCTGCACCAGCCCACATCATCCTGGCTATTTCAAAATACTTTGTCCATGTCTTTTCCAGTAGTGATAATACTTAATTTCCAAATAGTTACTTACAACCACTGACCTACAACAATCTGACACCCCCCCTCTCCTCTCTGAACAAACTACCAATTAAGGGTTGAGGAATGGCATGTTTTTGTAGTGTGACTTTTTGTGGTTGGCCAGTCTGGGTAAAAAAGTCCAGGGTAATTATTTTGTCCCATTCTGTCCCTGCTTTAGAGTGTCACTTTTACCATTAGTAAAAATATTTTTAATAAAAAAAAGACAAAGGCAATCATACTGAAACTGAAAACATTGGTTTAAGAATCACCAAAGTTGCGGTATGCCGACTTGCCTGATTGAAAATGTTATTAACAGATTGCAGAATGGGTACAATACAGTACGGCTGAATACACACAATTGTTAACACATTGACCGCCAATCACGTTGTACGACGGGTTTGCTGGTCATGCGAATTCTGCCAAGCCACGGCGTACAACGTTATTGAGATCATATTTTTCTTTTTTTGCCATGGTATTCATAATTCCGCCACCCAGCCTCTGCTGAGACAGTGGGACTCTGCACAACAGTGCAACGCTTCAATACCACGCCTGGTGGATGATCGGGCGAGTTACAACCGGAAATGGATCTGGTGATCTCGGTGCATCTGGGAAATCCGTCCGGCAGTCACATATTGTTGCGGGACTCTAGACACACATCCGTGTATATGGATCGCTGCCATAACTCAATAATCGATATGATTTGGGCGTTTATTGCGCCATACAAACCGGAAATGGATCTAGTCGATCGACGTCAAATAAGTGGGATCTTTTTCCTCCAGTCTCATCGGCGAACGGTAAGAGGACAGTAACGTTATTTTCAAGGCGATTGTACATTTCTTTATTTACAAACCATCTGATCAATAAATCAACCCATACTACATAAAGCATTTACTGATGATCACGGAATTATAAACGACCCCCCCCCCCCCGTTCATCCGCGCATGATGAGTCATAACGTTTAGGATCATGTACAGTATTTTGTATATAGCATGTATCGGCAACAAACGGCAGTTGATAATCTATATATGCGTTTATGCCTATAACTCACGTTCTAGGAATTACTGCAGAAAACGATAAAAACATACTTATATTCTAGACGGTATTTTTGGAAGAATCTATGAATGAAAAAGTATAACGTTCCTACATCCTGAACAATAGATAATCGATGTTGAATGGGCCATAGTAATGTCAATTTAGCAATACAATTTAAAAAGTTATAGCCCTGCAAAGAAGGTGAACATCTCCATAGGCTTAGAGTGGTGGCAGTGATCATACATTGATCGATAGAAGCGTGGCAGTCAATGTGTTAAGGGGATGCAGACCAGAGAAATACTTTCGTCTTGTTTACATCAGGGTCCCCCATTTTCAATTCATCATAACATTTATGACATACACGACATACAGATATACAGTACTGTTACATCCAGACATTTATGACATACAAGATATATAAATATACAGTACTGTTTATTTACAGACAGAGTTTCAAAAAAGAGAATATATACATTTGAGGGGGAGGAAACTGTACATTGAGGGGGGGTTTGGACATTTACCGGGGCCTGAGATACAAATACAGTCGAATACGTTGCCTCCCATATACTTTGTGCAGCTCCGCAGCTTAGACAACCACACCTTGCTAGTTCGGCTAGCAAGCAGGTGCACACAGCGGCGTCCAAAAGCAGAACTTCATATTCTCCGTAAATATGTAATTTTCTTCTCATACACTTACTGTCCCCTTCACTCTTTGTCATGAAATATAAACAACTTCCCATTATGCTCTTTCATTTTCACAGATCTTTATTTTGGTCAACTTGTGTCAGATTCTACTAACTCTACAACAATTGGCATATTGCCATCATGGTCCTACAGTATACTAACCATGTTGAGGCATTTTTTTCAATCCCTATGATAATTCAACGTCACCAGTCCTGCCCCCGAGCCGGAGAGGCAGACTTGGTAATACTCTCTCTGCTCTCTCTACTCTCTCTCTGCTCTCTCTTCTCTCTGCTCTCTCTGCTCTCTCTGCTCTCTCTGCTCTCTCTGCTCTCTCTGTCCTCTCTGCCCTCTCTGCTCTCTCTACTATCTCTACTATCTCTGCTATCTCTGCTCTCTCTCTGCTCTCGGCTCTCTCTGCTCTCTCTACTATCTCTGCTCTCTCTACTCTCTCTACTATCTCTGCTCTCTCTAGTCTCTCTGCCCTCTGCTATCTCTGTCCTCTCTGCTCTCTCTGTCCTCTCTGCTCTCTCTGTCCTCTCTGCTATCTCTCTGCTCTCTGCTCTCTCTGCTCTCTCTGCTCTCTCTACTCTCTCTACTCTCTCTGCCCTCTGCTCTCTCTACTCTCTCTGCTCTCTCTACTCTCTACTATCTCTGCTCTCTCTACTATCTCTGCTCTCTCTACTATCTCTGCTCTCTCTACTATCTCTGCTATCTCTGCTCTCTCTCTGCTCTCGGCTCTCTCTGCTCTCTCTACTATCTCTGCTCTCTCTACTCTCTCTACTATCTCTGCTCTCTCTAGTCTCTCTGCCCTCTGCTATCTCTGTCCTCTCTGCTCTCTCTGTCCTCTCTGCTCTCGCTGTCCTCTCTGCTCTCTCTCTGCTCTCTCTGCTCTCTCTGCTCTCTCTACTCTCTCTACTCTCTCTGCCCTCTGCTCTCTCTACTCTCTCTGCTCTCTCTACTCTCTACTATCTCTGCTCTCTCTACTATATCTGCTCTCTCTACTATATCTGCTCTCTCTACTCTCTATGCCCTCTGCTCTCTCTGTCCTCTCTGCTCTCTCTGTCCTCTGTCTGCTCTCTCTTCTCTCTCTGCTCTCTACTCTCTCTACTCTCTCTGCTATCTCTACTCTCTCTCTGCTCTCTCTTCTCTCTCCTCTCTCTCCTCTCTCCTCTCTCTGCTATCTCTGCTCTATCTGCTCTCTCTGCTCTGTCTGCTCTCTCTGCTCTCTCTGCTCTGTCTGCTCTCTCTGCTCTCTCTGCTCTCTCTCCTCTCTCTGCTCTCTCTGCTCTCTCTGCTCTGTCTGCTCTCTCTGCTCTCTCTGCTCTCTCTGCCCTCTCTGCTCTGTCTGCTCTCTCTGCTCTCTCTGCTCTCTCTGCTCTCTCTGCTCTCTCTGCTCTCTCTGCTCTCTCTGCTCTCTCTGCTCTGTCTGCTCTCTCCTCTCTCTGCTCTCTCTGCTCTCTCTGCTCTGTCTGCTCTCTCCTCTCTCTGCTCTCTCTGCTCTCTCTGCTCTCTCTCCTCTCTCTGCTCTCTCTGCTCTCTCTGCTCTCTCTGCTCTCTCTGCTCTCTCTGCTCTCTCTGCTCTGTCTGCTCTCTCCTCTCTCTGCTCTCTCTGCTCTCTCTGCTCTCTCTGCTCTGTCTGCTCTCTCCTCTCTCTGCTCTCTCTGCTCTCTCTGCTCTCTCTGCTCTCTCTGCGCTCTCTGCTCTCTCTCCTCTCTCTGCCCTCTCTGCTCTCTCTGCTCTGTCTGCTCTCTCTGCTCTCTCTGCTCTGTCTGCTCTCTCTGCTCTGTCTGATCTGTCTGCTCTCTCTGCTCTCTCTCCTCTCTCTGCCCTCTCTGCTCTCTCTGCTCTGTCTGATCTGTCTGCTCTCTCTGCTCTTTCTCCTCTCTCTGCTCTTTCTCCTCTCTCTGCTCTCTCTGCTCTTTCTCCTCTCTCTGCTCTTTCTCCTCTCTCTGCTCTCTCTGCTCTGTCTGCCCTCTAATAATAATAATAATAGATTGGATTTGTAATGCACTTTTTGTGCGCTGGGATCCCAAAGTGCTACACTACATGGTTAAAACAGTTAAAAAAATAGAATAAAATAGTTATTAGTAAAACAAATAAAATAAAATACAGAATAAAAATAGAACATAGTTAATTAAAAACATAGTATAAACAGACAATTTAAAAACAAAGCGCAATACAATTTAAATAAAAAGCTAACAGTCAAAGGCCTTTTTGAACAGATAGGTTTTCAGGCCTGCTTTAAAAGAGTCCAGGCTCTGTGGTGCCCTCAGCTGGATGGGGAGGCTGTTCCACAGGCGTGGTGCAGCCGTGCAGAAGGCTCGGTCACCCATGGTGCAGAGCCGGGTATTGGGGACCTGAAGGAGCAGGCTACCTGCGGATATGAGGGTGCGGGTGAAGGATTGTGGAGTGATGAGTTCCTGAAGGTAGAGGGGTGCGTGTCCGTTTATGCAGTTATGGGTGATCGTAAGGATTTTGTAGTTGATCCGGGATGAGACGGGGAGCCAGTGTAGTGAGTGAAGGATGGGGGTTATGTGATCGTGTTTACGGACTCTCATCAGGATCCTGGCAGCGCTGTTCTGGATGTATTGCAGCTTTTGGATGCTCTTGCCAGGAATCCCGATGAAGAGTCCGTTACAGTAGTCCAGTCTTGAGGAGATAAAGGCATGGACAAGCTATGCTCTCTCTGCTCTCTCTGCTCTCTCTGCTCTCTCTACTCTCTCTACTCTCTCTGCTCTGTCTGCCCTCTCTACTCTCTCTGCTCTCTCTGCTCTGTCTGCCCTCTCTGCTCTCTCTGCTCTCTCTACTATCTCTGCTCTCTCTACTCTCTCTGCTATCTCTGCTCTCTCTGCTCTCTCTGCTCTCTCTGCTCTCTCTGCTCTCTCTGCCCTCTCTGCCCTCTCTGCCCTCTCTGCTCTGTCTGCTCTGTCTGCCATCTCTGCCCTCTCTCCTCTCTCTGCCCTCTCTGCTCTCTCTCCTCTCTCTCCTCTCTCTGCTCTGTCTGCTCTCTCTACTCTGTCTGCTCTCTCTGCTCTGTCTGCTCTCTCTGCTCTCTCTGCTCTCTCTCCTCTCTCTGCTCTCTCTCCTCTCTCTGCTCTCTCTCCTCTCTCTGCTCTCTCTGCTCTCTCTGCTCTGTCTGCTCTCACTCCTCTGTCTGCTCTCTCTGCTCTCTCTCCTCTCTCTGCTCTGTCTGCTCTCTCTCCTCTCTCTGCCCTCTCTGCTCTCTCTGCTCTCTCTGCTCTCTCTGCTCTCTCTCCTCTCTCTGCTCTCTCTGCTCTGTCTGCTCTCTCTGCTCTCTCTGCTCTCTCTGCTCTCTCTGCTCTGTCTGCTCTGTCTGCTCTCTCTGCTCTCTCTGCTCTCTCTGCTCTGTCTGCTCTCTCTGCTCTCTCTGCTCTCTCTGCTCTGTCTGCTCTATCTGCTCTGTCTGCTCTGTCTGCCCTCTCTGCCCTCTCTGCCCTCTCTGCCCTCTCTGCTCTGTCTGCCCTCTCTGTCCTCTCTGCCCTCTCTGCCCTCTCTGCCCTCTCTGCCCTCTCTGCTCTGTCTGCCCTCTCTGCCCTCTCTGCCCTCTCTGCCCTCTCTGCTCTCTCTGCTCTCTCTGCTCTCTCTGTGACGACACTAATACCAGGAGTATCATACCACAGGACTTGGAGTGAGTTTCATGATCCTAATTACAGACATGCATCTCCAGAAGGGTAATGTCCCCTAGCGAGGGAGAGCGACCACAGATGTGAGACGTCTCTCATCCATATCTCATGTGCTTTCTGCTGATATCTCTGATTTATCAGCAGCATTAGGGAAGAATCCTTCTCCCCCTCTGACATTCACACCACATAATGCACAGTCACATGCACAGTCACACTCTCTCTCTCACGCACACACACACACTCTGCCGTCTGTTCACAATTCCATGTTCTGCTCTCTCTCTCTCTCTCTCTCTCTCTCTCTCTCTCTCTCTCTCTCTCTCTCTCTCTCTCTCTCTCTCTCTCTCTCTCTCCCACAAGGTGACAGCATCCATCACCCGTCACCCATCACATCTGATCTGTTGACGGGTGTCTTCTGAGAGGAAGTGCTGGAAATAGGGACATTTATTTGCATATGTGTGTGTGTGTGTGTGTGTGTGTGTGTGTGTGTGTGTGTGTGTGTGTGTGTGTGTGTGTGTGTGTGTGTGTGTGTGTGTGTGTGTGTGTGTGTGTGTGTGTGTGTGCGTGCGTGTGTGCGTGCGTGTGTGCGTGCGTGCGTGCGTGCGTGCGTGCATGCTTGTTTGTGCGTGCACATGCTGCACCCTCTAAAGCTCATTAGTCCTATCAATGGCCATTGTCTCATCCCCCAAACTCCTTTAAGAATACACACATACACACACCACACACCCACAGAGACTGAGATACACACTGAGATTCTCAGTCCAACTCATCCCTAGTCCAATGCAGAAAGCCATTATATGGCCTTATTGATCTTGCTAATGAGGGAAAAGAGCAACGTATGCAGGCAGATGGGGGTAGGGGGGGGTCAAGCAATGCCAAGCTTGACAGCTCTTTGACAAGGACACCAGCGGCTGTGTGTGTGTTAGAATATTACGGTACTACACTATCACTATTACACACTGACACTATTACGCTATAACACTATTACACTATATAATAGAATATCTTTATTTATCAAGCTCATTTTACATATATCCCAAATGTGTCCTCTGCATGTAACCCATCCCAACCAGTTAGGATCTAGTTAGGAGCAGTGGGCAGCCATAGTCCAGCATCGGGGGACAAACTCCAGCCACAACGTACGTACTGTAGCATGCATGTCTTTATGGTGTGGGAGGAAACTGGAGTACCCTGAGGAAACCAGGAACACGGGGATAACATGCAAACTCCACACAGAAAGGCCTTCCACCCGGGTTCAAACCCAGGACCTTCTTGCTGTGAGGCAACAGTGCTAACCACTGTGCCACTGTGCCGCCCATATCACACTATTACAAACTATTACACAAATACATACTATTACACTATCACACTATTACACCTGTGCTGCTATGACCCCTGAGTGGATAAATAAAGTAACATATTATCGTATTACAAACTATTACACTACTACACTATCACACTATAACATACTATTACATACTATAACATACTATTACACACTATTATGCTATTACACTATCACACTATTACATTACTACACACTAGTACATGATTACACACTTACGCACGGGGGCATGGTTAACCTAGACCAGGGGTGGGCAACTTTGTATATGGTGAGGGCCACAAAATGTCCACAATCAATCTGGGGGGCCGCATTGTTTATCGGCAGTCCCGCCAGTAGTACCCCATCACTCAAATAGCCCTAATAGTCACAAGGTATATAAACAATTATAATTTGTTGTAACTTTGTTTTTATTCCATTTCAAATGCATTTAGTAATGCAATTTCAACTTTATGAATTTATAAACAGCTGAATTTAAAAGTATTGCTGTGTAACCCCAAATATATACAAAAATGATCAATTATAATTAAGGCTTCTAATCAAATAAATTTATGAACTTAAAGCCCACTGCTCAACAAACACAAAGCAGCATTCCTGCTGCATTTCACAGTAAATCAAAAGTGCAATAATAAATTATTTTGTTAAATGTATAAACTTTTATCCTGCTACTAAACAAAACATTATAACACTGAAATGCATGTTATGGATATGAAGCACTCAGGAATGTTTTGTTTAGTAGCAGGATAAAAGTGTATACATTTAACAAAATCATTTATTATTGCACTTTTGATTTACTGTTGTAGTGAAATGCAGCAGGAATGCTGCTTTGTCTTTGTGTTATTAGTGTTATCTGAACACTACAAAAGTAAACAAGTAAAGTGCAAGTAAAGTAAAGTGCAATACTACATGCCTCCCATTGACCCTTTATCAAACTGGCATGACATTCACC
>NC_140184.1:28271727-28349227 GCF_963971535.1 Notolepis coatsorum
CACTACACCTCTACTGGTACATAAATACATGAGTACACACTACACCTCTACTGGTACATAAATACATGAGTACACACTACACCTCTACTGGTACATAAATACATGAGTACACACTACACCTCTACTGGTACATAAATACATGAGTACACACTACACCTCTACTGGTACATAAATACATGAGTACACACTACACCTCTACTGGTACATAAATACATGAGTACACACTACACCTCTACTGGTACATAAATACATGAGTACACACTACACCTCTACTGGTACATAAATACATGAGTACACACTACACCTCTACTGGTACATAAATACATGAGTACACACTACACCTCTACTGGTACATAAATACATGAGTACACACTACACCTCTACTGGTACATAAATACATGAGTACACACTACACCTCTACTGGTACATAAATACATGAGTACACACTACACCTCTACTGGTACATAAATACATGAGTACACACTACACCTCTACTGGTACATAAATACATGAGTACACACTACACCTCTACTGGTACATAAATACATGAGTACACACTACACCTCTACTGGTACATAAATACATGAGTACACACTACACCTCTACTGGTACATAAATACATGAGTACACACTACACCTCTACTGGTACATAAATACATGAGTACACACTACACCTCTACTGGTACATAAATACATGAGTACACACTACACCTCTACTGGTACATAAATACATGAGTACACACTACACCTCTACTGGTACATAAATACATGAGTACACACTACACCTCTACTGGTACATAAATACATGAGTACACACTACACCTCTACTGGTACATACATACATGAGTACACACTACACCTCTACTGGTACATAAATACATGAGTACACACTACACCTCTACTGGTACATACATACATGAGTACATACTATACATCTACTGGTACAATGCTCCCTTTCTCATGTCTAATGATTTTTCTAAATAGGCTACTTTGCATGCCTACTGTAAATGGGGGCGACAGAGGTTCGGGAGGTAGAGCAGTCGTCCGGTAATCCGGAGGTTCCCGGTTCGATTTCCGCTCCTCCCGGGCAGCATGTCGAAGTGTCCTTGAAGTGTTTTGGATAAAAGCACTATATAAATGCAGTCATTTACCATTTTAAATTTCAAACAGCCAGTTCAATCATTGTCAGTCATCAATATGTATCATCAATATTTTTGTTACTAAACACATCACTCTTCCAAGTTGACAATTGTTTTTTAATTTGTGAACTTTGTGAAATTGTACTTTCTTCTTCCAACCCAACATACCTACATATTTCAATATGCAGTATACCTCCTCTAACCAGGGCACAAAGTGATATTTTTTATACAGGTTATACAGGACATAATTGGAATAGTCATATTTAAATGTACAATAGGTACATATGACTTTGGTTTATCTCAACTGGCCAATTATGTGTAACCTTATGAAACACCATCTCCCGTTAAAATATACATTAAGAATTTTTTTCTCTAGTTTAAAGAATAATTGTTCAAATCCATATTTACAAAACATATCACGCATGTCCACTCTCCAAAGTCCGTTCCATTGGGTCTCATTCTCGAACGAAGTTACGGCAAAATATTTCGTCTTAGCCAGATTTCGGCCCATTTAAGATATATTAGGGCTGGGAGTGGGAGTCCCCAAATTTTCCTGAGATCTTATTTGATCGTGGCTGAGAGCAGATTTAAGAGAGCTGAGGAGCACACTTAAATTATGCTCTCAGCCCACGATCAAATCTCATGATTGATTGACTAATTTAAATTGTATTATAACTTGACAGACTGTGTTCTCATAGTGATTCCTTCACCTCAACGCTACAGGCCTCATTGGAATTAATTACTTAATCATAATTAAAATAAATATGACAATATTTGTATGATAAGAAATTACGTTATTTGATGTCAGAAAAATAAATAATAGCACTACACACACTGCAAATGACTCGGAATAAATAAATACATCAGCCACATAATTCTGTTATAATTCTATTGTTGTTCTCATTTATAGTTTGGGACAATTGCTTATTGTATACATTATAAGAGCCAGTGGATAAACATTCCACTGCTCATCTTACCGGTACGATGTTGCGTGTTACAAATAAACCTGACCTTGCAGGTGCACTTGAACAGCAATCATGTACATTGAACCCTGGCATCCAATTAACAGTGATTAATCGCGCCATGCTTAAATGGTCAACTCTGCACCCAAGGCTTACACACACAATTATGGGTAACATCCAGCATAATTATGCTCGATACGAACGCGCAATAAATAGGGAGCGCCAGTACAGGGACCACGCTGATCTCTTAGCCGAGAGTGACGTGTACCTGCTGGGACGCTTCAGGCTGCCAAGACCTGTGCTAATGGAGCTGTCCGAGATGCTGGAGCCAGCACTGATGAGCCAGACCAGACGCTCCAACCCTGTGCCACCGCACGTCCAGGTACTGTCCACCTTGGGCTTCCTAGCAACTGGAACATTCCAGAGGGAGCTAGGAGACAGGGTGGGCATATCCCAGACCTCCATCAGCCGCTGCATCCCACGGGTCTTGGCTGGCATCGTGGAGTTGACCACACAGTACATCAGATTCCCCTTTTCCGCCCAAGAGCAGATCCCAGTGAAGACGGCATTCCATGCTATCGCTGGGCTGCCAAACATCATCGGCGCTATTGACTGCACCCACGTGCACATCCTGGCACCCTCCCCAGACCCATTCCCATACCTTAATCGGAAGCAGTACCATTCTATCAATGTACAGGTAGGTTTCTATTCTTTGTTTACTCTCTTGTTACCACTTCATCCAATTGGACAGCACCTTGCTTCCTTTTCTCATCTTACTTGTTTTTTCTTTTTTCCTGTGTTACTATATCTATCATTTCTTTTGCTTCTCTCTTCAAATAGAATTTATAATTATTATTTATTATTAGGTCATCTGCGACGCCAACAACCAGCTGTTGAACGGCGTCGCCCGTTTCCCTGGAGGTGCGCACGACTCGTACATCCTCCAGAACAGCGAAGTGGGTATGCTCCTCGAACAAGGAGACGCAGGAGACGCATGGCTAATTGGTAAGTATCTGTGCGTATAGAATTGTTCTTGCACCAATATAGGCTGCTATTCCTCTAATGACTTGTTTTATTAGGAGACCGTGGATATGCACTGGCCCCATGGCTGATGACCCCAGTCGCCAATCATCACGCGGCGCAGGAGGCGGCGTATAACGAGTTCCATGCGTGCACCCGGTCCACCGTGGAGCGCACAATTGGGTCAATAAAGAGACGCTGGATGTGTTTGGACGCAGCAGGTGGCAAGCTGCTGTACAAGCCGGATAAGGTGTGGATGAAGGCAACAGCTGATAAATTGTTTTGGCCGTGCCGTGTTAAACCATGTATGAGTGCCCACCTCAGCCCAATACAATCATATGTTGCATGTCATTTATTGTGGCTTATTCATTCTTTCCAGGTGTGTACGATTATCATGACCTGCTGCGTCCTGCACAACATTGCAGAGCCACCTCAACAACCACCTGACCAGGACATGCATCCTGATCCATTAATGGGCCCGGATAATAGGCGTGCTGTCTTAGTCCGACAGCAATTAATTGCACGCATGTGAATAGATTATTCACATGCGTGCAATTAATTCCTATTTATAGGTGAATTAAATCTGGACCTGAATTCAACTTGCTTGCTTCTGTCATTATTCGATGCAGTTTACAATGTATACCAATAACTAAACACATCACTCAGTAATACTCAAAGGGTGTCAGGGATGTTTATTGTGGGGGCAATTGTTGGTCTGGCGCTGCCAAACCCCGCTCCATTGTGGTAGCGACCCACTCGCCGATGATGGCGAGGCGCTCCAGGCTGGAAGCGGCCCGCTCCAGGCTGGCAGCGGTTCTGTCCTGGCTGGCGGTGGCCCGCTCCAGACTGGCAGTGACCCGCTCCAGGCTGGCAGCGGTCCGGTCCAGGCTGGCAGCGGTCCGGTCCTGGCTGGCAGCAGTCTGCTCCAGGCTGGCAGCGGTCCGGTCCTGGCCGGCAGCGGCCCACTCCTGGACGCTGTTTTGCCGCTCCTGCTCCACCAGCATCGCCTCGCCCATGTGACCTCCATGGCTGGGTGCACCCCTGGCACCCCTGGCACCCCTGGGGGACGGGCACTGTTGGACGGGCCAGCACTGGTGGACGGGCCAGCACTGGTGGATGGGCCAGCACTGGTGGACGGGCCAGCACTGGTGGACGGGAGGGACAGCTCCGGGGGGGGCTCTGAGTCAGTTGCATCTGGGAATGAATTGGGGTGATTAATTGTGATTGACGTGGGGGTTGCGATCATGCAATGCTTGACGCACTGATTGCACATGCATGTTTCAATTAGATATTACAGGTGGATCTCAATACTTGATTTGCATGAATCCATGCGGCGCAGCACACAGTACATCTTGCGTATTTGTTCCCAACTACAATTAATGTTAAATCAACTCTAAATAGAGTAAAGTGTTAACACTCCCTTCATTTGACACTGCAAGATTTACTGTGCATGGAGGCAATCAATATATTCCCTGTTCTAATTTATTGGGATGCACCTGTTGTGGGAGGGACGCTTACCGTCTGTGTCGGTATCGGATCCTTCGGGGACGGGAGACATGCTGGCTGCTGAGAACAGGAGACGGTGCCCAGCCCCGCGCGTCGTCTCGTTCCTGTCCGCACCGTCTACACCCGCGATCGTTGTGGTGCCTATAATGGCCTGGACACGCAGGTCCAGGTCAGACAGGGCCGGGCCTGCTGGTCCTCCACCAGTTGCCAGCATGTCTCTCGTGTGCTTGGCGATCCGGTGTTTGCAGGCCGACTTTGTGTCGACCTATTTTTTGTTCACCTCGGTGGCTGTGCGCCCCTCGCCGGATACAACGTTCACCTCTCCGGTGATTTGGGCCCATGCCTGATTGATTGATTGAAAGGTTTATTAACAGATTGCAGAATGGGTACAGTACAGTACAGCTCAATACATACAATACATACCTCCTGTTTGTGGGTGCCCCTGTAACCGGAGCTGACGCTACTGAAGATAACCCCCTTATAATTCTCCACTCCCGATATCAGTACCTGAATTAATGAATGGAAACTTTATTAACAGATTGCAGAATTTACAATACAGTACAGCTCAATACACACAATTGTTAAGGGGATGCAGACCAGAGAAATACGTTTGTCTTGTTTATAAGGGATCCCCACCTCCATTTCAGCATTGGTGAAATTCTTACGCCGTTGCTTAGAGGCAGGTGCACCTCCACTTCCTACCGTGTCAGAGCGTCGCTTTGACATTTCAGCGAGGATTTGCACACTGCCCAATTGACTGCTTTATAAGGACTGTCGGGGGTGTGGTTTGTATGCAAATGTCCTGAACGGGAACGCGCTTTCGAGCTTACGACAGAATGCCAGTCTCCAAGCAGATATCAGATCATATAATTTCTGCGACCGTTTCAGCCACTTAAGACATATTGCCAGCACGTTCAGGACTCAGAGTGTACTTGTCATAGATTATGTCTCAGTGGTTCCAAGATAAGTCTTCCAGAATATATCTTTGAAACATTTTCGGGAATGAGACCCATTGACTATCCCATTTACATATTATATTCGTTAATCTATTGTCCTCCATATTAAGTAACCTATTACATAACCTGGCAAGGTTATCCTATTCACCGGAGAATGACCAAGAGAATATCCTTAATATTCTTGTGTGTGTGTGTGTGCGTGTGTGCGTGTGTGCGTGTGTGTGTGTGTGTGTGTGTGTGTGTGTGTGTGTGTGTGTGTGTGTGTGTGTGTGTGTGTGTGTGTGTGTGTGTGTGTGTGTGTGTGTGTGTGTGTGTGTGTGTGTGTGTGTGTGTGTGTGTGTGTGTGTGTGTGTGTGTGTGTGTGTGTGTGTGTGTGTGTGTGCGTGTGTGTGTGTGTGTGTGTGTGTGCGTGTGCGTGGATGGGGTGTGTGCATGGATGGGGTGTGTGTGTGTGTTCCTCATCACTTGGGTTAGTGAATCCTAATGTAAGCAGACAGTAACACCAGAGAGGCCAGTGATGACAGTCAACAGTAGCCATCTCTCCTTCGTCCAGGCGATCCCATGTTTGGAACATGCAGTCTGCCACAAGTCTGTAGCCCTCAGCTCTGAACAAGAACAATAAAAAGAGGTTTGAGTGGAGGAGAAAGCAAAAGACTGGGCAAACCTTTTGAAGAAGGTTCAAACAGCGAATGAAAAACAGATGGGAGATGACATTCACAGAATAATTGATTGTCTTCCACTGTTGAGCTTCCCCAGAGACACAGCTCATTAGACCAAAAGAAGTCAAGCAGACTTGCATTTGTTTAACATAACTTATAAACATTCCAGAATCATAATTAACTACTGTTGGCACAATCCAAATGAAATAAACGTCAGTGTTCCTTTGACGGACTCAGAAACCGTGACCTTAGTTTGCTTTTGCCGTTGTATCCTAACAAGATGATTATAAGGTTTATATGAGCTCCTAATTGTACATTGTGTGCTGTACATAATTACAAGGTTATTCCTGATGTGAAATGGAATTAATAAATTGTGTACCTCATTGTGAGGTTATTCCTGATGTGAGCTGGAATGAATGAATTCTGTGCGTCATTGTGAGCTCATGCATGATGCGGCTGGAATGATGTCACCTCATGTCCTAGATTACAGGTTTCCATCGCACTCACCGGAAAATGACGTTCCAAGAGAATATCCTTAACCATGGGCTAAATATATTCACGATTGTTACGCTAATTAACTAGTGTTCAGAGGGAATGAGAGACAGAAAGAGAGAGAGAGAGAGAGAGAGAGAGAGAGAGAGAGAGAGAGAGAGAGAGAGAGAGAGAGAGAGAGAGAGAGAGAGGAAAAGAGAGGGAGCCAGCCAGGGAAAGAGACAATGAGACAAATCGAGAGAGACATTGGTGTTGAAGATAAGAATACAAAATAATTAGTAACTAACTAATCATGCATGTTGATCTACCTATCCAATTGTGTTAATTTAAACAAGACAACGGGTATACAAGCCACAGCGTCAGTATTCGATGTTGTAGTGTCAGTAGAAGAAAGGAACATGCAGCCCCTCCACTCCACCCCTCCATTCAGTGGCTCCATCCCTTGAAGCCGTGACAACACCGTGGCTCCCTGGAGGGGAAGCGGGCCCAGCTGTGTCTCAGTAGAATCCCTGACTGTTTTCATCAGTGCAACCAGCCACAGACATCCGCCCAACCATTTGCATTAATTTATTTCCCCATAATGATTGCACTGTAGTCTCCCAGCAGGGCCCGTGATTAATCCGGTGCCAGATCTCCGTCATCCATCTCTCTCCGAGACACACCGACAGAGAGGAGAGTCAGCCCCACCGCGCTATAGCGTCTAGTTATCCCAGTATGGTGGACCCCTCCACTCCAATCAGTACACACACTAACAACGCAAATTAGCATTGATTAGCAAAATGCCACCCGTGGCAAAACGCCAACCCCCGACCCCAGAGCACCCGTCCCCGTAAAAACATTTGTTAGCAGTAGCAGTGAAGAGCAAACACGATCTCTCCTCCCCACACGTAAGAGTTAAACTTAGAAATAAATAATTACCCAAGTCAATGGGCGCCGCTATCTCTGTGATTTGTTCAGTGCTCAGGCAAAAACGATTACGTTTATTTTTTCCCCATTTACTTTTTTTCAATTAAATGCTGAGAGGAACACCGGCTATCTTTAAATGATAGACCACCCGAATCCCTGTACCTCACTCATCAACACTCCAATTAGGAGCTGCCTATTATCTTTTGTGATACAAATGTGCAATGCCAAGGATATGTTATCCCACCCTCATGAAGTAACTCTTTTGCTTTTCAACCCATAATTTCATTACAGCAAGATAGTGATTCATCAATTAGAATGGTAATTTTCATTAATGATGCCCAGATTCACGGAATATTTAATACATTTGTCCGTTCATTTGGATCTCGTGCTTTGGTTCAGTGACATGTGACATCCTATGAATTTATGGCAGTATGTGATATGATTCAATGCAAACATGAATAACTGGGCGTGTGTGTGTGTGTGTGTGTGTGTGTGTGTGTGTGTGTGTGTGTGTGTGTGTGTGTGTGTGTGTGTGTGTGTGTGTGTGTGTGTGTGTGTGTGTGTGTGTGTGTGTGTGTGTGTGTGTGTGTGTGTGTGTGTGTGTGTGTGTGTGTGTGTGTGTGTGTGTGTGTGTGTGTGTGTGTGTGTGTGTGTGTGTGTGTGTGTGTGTGTGTGTGTGTGTGTGTGTGTGTGCACACGTGCATGAGCACCTGCGGGTGTGGGTTTGTGGATGTGTGTATGAGTGTATGCACTACTAGAGACAGATAACTATCACACAAACCCTTCCCCTTTGCTTCCTGACAAAAATGAGAATTGAGCTTTTAATTCTAAATGCTTTTTGTTTTAATAAATCACTCGCATCAACTAATGTATTAATGTTCACAGTACCCCCCCCCCCCCCCCCATTAACACTGAATCCTCTACTTTCTTGAAACCAGTGAGCGGCTGTCAGTGTTCTCTTCACATATAATTTTCATTAATCATGGAAATGTGCAGTGCGATAAGGAACGCCATTAATGGTGGGTCACACTCAAGTACCCCACCGCATTCATAACCAAAGATAACTTTGAATTGGATTAATTGAATTCCTCTCTGATTTGCTCATTGGTATATATAGCCTAGGCTGAAGAGCCTTCAATTAGACCCACCCACTGGTCCGAGGCTGGAGTTGAATGTGAATATTAGTGGGGGGTCTTAGAACGGATGATTATGTCTCACCTCACCAGCCTTTCGCTACAGTACAAGTCCATATATATTTATATTAACAGATTATATGTCATGTAATTACAGTAATACATTTATTTTAATTTATTATTGAATATAACATGATTACCGGTGAAAAAGACAATAATTTGAAAAATAGGTTGATTATCTGTTGGATTCTCAAGAAACATGTTTGAGGGGATAAAATGCATTTTGGGATATGAATACTGTAGTCAAGAATATGATTTTAAACAACTAAAAATAATGACTGATGATGGGTGTAGATTATAACAATGAAACAATTTATTTGTAAATTGGAATATCCAATGGAGCTTGTTCCTGTTGACTCACTGGTTAATTGCATCATGGACATAAATTATAGGGTGTGCCACAACGTTTTACAAAGCTAAACAAAGACAAAACTGAAATAACCATCTTTGGATCACCTTGATGTTCTGTCGCTTAGAAACAAAGATCAAGCAAGGAATCTTTGTGTTATTTTAATGTTAATGTTTAATGTTAATTTAAAAGATGTTATTCTGTGTGACAGTCTGAGATTTGACTGGGGCTAAAAAAAAAAAGCTGACCATATCTCACCTGTTATTAGATCTCTCCATTGGCTCCTCATGTCAGATCTAATTAATTTTAAGATTATGTTGCTTGTTTTCAAAGCAATGCATGGTCTATAGCTCCTTAATACATTTTTGACCATCCTCGCCGCACCATTCTTGCCACACCATCCTTGCCACATTATCCTTGCCGCACTATCCTTGCTGCACGATCTCTGTGGCACCATCCTCGTGTTGGGCAATATTGTCTCTGTCCAGTGTTGTCAGCTGAGAGTGGACAACACTGAGGCCCTCTACATAAAGGGACAGCACAGGTTGTTCTTCCTGAGGAGACTCCACTTCAATGTGTGTAATAGACTACTGCAGTCATTTTACCAGTCTGTAGTAGCCAGCATCCTCTTCGTCACCTTCTTGCTGGGAATGTAACATCAACTCAAGAGACACCAACAAACTGACCAAGTTGGTGAGGAAGGCTATCTCTGTAATGGGAGTTGAACTGGTCAGATTAGAGGTGTGGCAGCAGAGAGGAGGATGACAAATCACTATACTTGGTATTGATAAGCTTACGGCACGCAGCGTTATTTCTTCTGCTCCGATGCTGCACATTTCTTGGCCAAGACGCTCCCGTGGATAGCGCCGAATAGTAAGACCCTGTACCTGTGTAACCCCTCCCCTCGTTGAAACCAATATTATATCTGGAGAGCTCCAATAGTGTATCTGCAGAGCCGCAGAGCTCCAATAGTATATCTGCAGAGCCCGGAACAAGTCAGACACATTCTACAAACGTGTCTAATGTGAAATATATAAGCATGTAAGCTAAACTAGATTTTAGGTCTGTTATGGAAAGTGATTGTTAACATTCTATTTATTTATATTCTTATACATTTTTTTTATTTTAATTTTTTTAAATAAAAAAAAATATAAATTTTTTTTTATTTATTAATTTTTTTGCGAGGTCCCCCTCCCCACGAGGCCCTGTGCGACGGCACTGGTCGCACGCCCCTTGAGGCGGCCTGTACTGCTATGACAACCAAGGGGATCAATAAAGGAATATCTTATCTTATTTTTTGTGCTGTCAATAGATACAAAAAAATGTACTAATTAATCTCAACATTTTCTGTAATTAATCTACATTATTCTAGATTTTTTGATTTATGACCGAAGCTTGTAACAGATATTTCCTTGAGTAAAATCATGGAATTAATGTAAAATAAACACACAGAAAGTATATTTAGATTCACTCCATTAATCTAGATTAATTTATTTTAATGCTTTAATTAATTTAAATTAATCTCCAAAGTTAAAGCATACATTTTGACAGCCCTACTTATTTTATCTTTTCCCTTGTCGACATACTGACGCAAGCCAGGGAACTGTTAGATACCTTGAATACTTTGGAGGAAAAATAATCCAAAACTAAAGGCAAGCGATTAGATTACTTTACTAAACTGAGGAAATCTGACATTACAGATGACAATTTTAAGCAGGTAATCAGTAATCTGAGATGTGTTACATTTGAAACCCTCGACCAGGCTTTAGTTGAAAACCTTCTATTTGACGCAGTCAAACGAAGAAAGACCCTAGGTGTCAGATCAGAAACTAAACCACTGTGGATATGTCCCTGCTGCTGCCTGTGAACAGAGAGGATAACAGGCCTTGAGGCAACATATTAACATTCAGTAGAGCCATCCATGTGTCAGGTGAGGCTTTCATGGGGCTGATCCACAGCTACGCTAGTCGCATGCTACACAGTCTAGCCCACGGGTCAGCAACAGGCGGTCCATGGGCCAAATTGGATACCAAATCCTCACCGATGCGAGCACATTTGTTCAAATTGTAATAGTTTGTGACACCTGGACTAGCTCCTGATTGCTCCAATGAGATTATTTACCATCAAGCAAATACAGTGTGAGTGCACTCAGTAGAATACAGTGTGTAACTAAGAGTGCACTCAGTTGGATCTCATACAGTAGCTAGAGTACAGAATACATGGTTTAAAGTTAGTAGAGACAACAGTGTTGCCAGTGACTCATTCCTTTTTTTTATTCATACATTTTTTTTTTCTTATTCTCTTTTTATTGATTTGTTGTATACATATACCTACCTATTACCTAAATATAAAGATAAATTCATCATTAATGAAGATTAAGCTATTTAGAATAGAATATAACATGCAATGCAAACTAGTTTTGTTCCAGTTAAAATAGAATTCAGTTAATGTCTGTTTAATCAGTTAAAGGAACAGGCCAACTTTTTTGGAAATTAGGTTATTTTCCATCTACCCTCGAGTTAGACAAGAAGATACCTTTTTCGTCTCTGTGCATGCATTAGGCGTCGGGAACGCGTGCACCGTTAGCTTAGCTTAGCGTCATTCATTGGAAGTAGGTGTGCCCGGGTAGCCTAGTTCCCAAGACTCAACGCACTCACTCCAAATACACTCAAAATACAACTCCAAAACTTTCCTGTAAACATGTTGTGACCTGTGTATTTACCACATGGAGAAATACAAGCAGATATATACTCAGAATTGGTGCAGTGATTTCAAGTCACCTGTGCACCTTTCTAACGTCAACAACAAATCCAATGTGACTAACGTTAGTAGCTACTGGAGCGAGGATAGCCCAGCAAAGTTACGTCCTATTCATAAATCTCACAATATTCGCTAATGTTAGACAGATGGAATACAGCCTTCCATCTAAAAACATTAATTAAAACGTACCACAGTCATGGTTGCCAGTGTCACTTTCTCCGATGGATGGGATGGCCGTATCCTTCAGAAAACGTTGCATGGTTCTGTATCTGTATCTACGGTGGTGTAGTGGTTAACACTGTCGCCTCACAGCAAGAAGGTCCAGGGTTCGATTCCCGCTTGCGGACCAGGTTTCCATGATGCCGGGTACCCAGGTGGGGTATCTCCCAGGCCTTTCTGTGTGGAGTTTGCATGTTCTCACAAGGGTTTCCCCCCCCCATTAAGATAAACCCAATGGAAAAACATGCACAACAACAGATCGCTAACGCTGTGGCGTCCTTGACGAAGACGGACAGGAGCACTTGGATTGGTCCCCGGGGCGCGGCTCACGTTGACGCCCTATCTGCTCCAAGCTTCCCATGGGGTGAAGGACGACAGGATGGGTTAGGCGCAGAGACTCTATCGCATCGGCGACTGAGGAAAGACAATGCATGTGTGTGTGTGTGTGTATCCCGGTGTGTGTGTGCCGCTCCAATTGCATGTCCAGTTTGTTGCATGCCGATTAAAGACCCCCTAAAGAGGTCCTGCATTATAAAAAATTGTAGGTAGCATTTTTTCATAATAGTCATCTTGTGCAAAATGCTCTGAGCAAACACAATTTTTACTCAATTCTACCTCAAACCATGAAAGATTAGCACTGCGGATTACCCAGTTAGATTATCCAGATAGAGTTGTACATAGTCTCTCTACTCTCAATCTCCCTCTCTCTCTCATACACATTCATTATCTACCTCTATCTTTCTCTCTCTCTTATGCTGATATACTTGGAGCCCAGCAAAGGTATTTCCACCTGAGCCAAATCCACTAGCTGCTTCTTTCAGCCGCCTCTGAAATAAACTGGTCTGATGGTCTGCCACAGAGCCTGTCCATGACTTCCTAGTTCTTTCAGCAGTCTCATGGTAGAAGAAGCCACAAACCCCACTTCAGGGAACTAACAAATCCCACAAATCCCATCGGATAGACTTTGGTATTCCAGCCATGCTGTTTTGATGCTAGCCCTGCATAGCACAGCTTCTTATGTTCATTGGCCTTCTCCTCACATGGGCCTGTGAGCTCTATGGTGTAAGCGGTTTTTAGTGAAAAGTACCAAGTCTGGTCTAAGGTTGGGGGAAGCAATCTCAGGTGGAAAGATTAGTCGCCGGCCGATGTCCACCAGCATCTTCCAGTCACAGGCCATGTATAGGTGTCCAGTTTCTGGCTTGGTGGAATGTTTTCAGTCATTCTCGGACAAATGTTGCCTTCAAGGGATTGATTGCTCTCTAGGGCAATGAGTTGGTAAAAACACACTTGTGAGCTGATGCTAGACTCTTGATGACCTGATTGTGTCACCAAGTGTATTGGCCTTGCGTGATTCTGGTCTTGATGTGTTTGAGAGTCACTGGAGTTGGGTAGAGGGCACAGGTTAGATCCTCACCAAAAAACTGATGGAGATTCTTTGTTGATGGATAAAGCTAATCTTGCTTGCTTCCATTTCCCATAGCTTCCTCCAGCGGATCTTTGTCCTCTCCACACTTTCCCACTTCATCCATTGCCCAAGAGAGACAGCCTTGACACTTCTTGAAATAACCTCCGGTCTGCACACGTCCTCAACCACCAATATCCTCTGCTCTGACGTTGTGGCCTTTTGCCAAGTTGGTTCACTTGTCGTCAGGCCAACACCTCCTCTTCCCTCCTGGACTGGACATGCCCCACAATGTCTTTGTGCCTCAGGGCTGATGTAGCTTGCTGCATTGCATCAGATGGTGTCCATTTCCACCCAGTTACTAGGGGCAGTGCAGCATCACTGATCTTGTCTCTGGAGTCCTTCAGTGTCATCTGACGTATTACTTTAGAGAACTTGTATTCCTCCATCAGACTAGTGAGAGGAAGTTCCAGAACCCCTTTGCCTTGGACGCCGATGTTACTTAGACATTGCAGGACACCATTTTTTCTTTTACGTATGAAATGATGGTTTCTTCTCCATGGTTGTTACTGGGACGGTGAGTGGCCAAATTGTCCAAACTGTTTTCCAGGCCATTGATAATGTCCTGCCTTAGTTGTTGCACCTGCTCTTTGTCCTTGATGCTTGCATTGTGCCATCTGCCCAGGCTTTTGACAGGTTGCTCAGACACTGTTGTTATTGGGTCATCAACGATGCAAAACCTTGTGTCTTTAAGCTTTGAGATTAGCTTGGCTTGATTTTCATCCAGGCCCACTTGATGTTCTCCTGCAGTTTTCCAAGTAGCCGCTTGGTGCTTGCTGCAGTGGTCAGTCAATAAGAATAATACACATATAAATTGTGTTGGAATGCAAGTTAATTCAACTCAAGTCTTCCATTTCTAATGACTAGGTAGCAGGCAAGTATCTTGTCTTAAGTAGTTTGACAGGAACAAATCAGATGCAAACAGTTACATATTGTGTGGCTCTGTTCCATGGTGCATTTTAATAACGTGTCGTTTGCCGTTTGAGACTTTCAATAGTATAAATGCTAAAGAAGATTTGATTAATTCTAATCTAATGATAGAATTACAGTTTAAGAATTTGTTTGGCCCTTGACAACAATCTTTCTGTTGTTGTGGCCCACACGTGGGGAAATAGTTGCCCACCTATACGCACTCACTTCCTCACAGACACAGACACTCGCATACCCAAACACAAACAGACAGACTTGCACGAAGGATAGGAAGGAAAGGAGGGTGGGTTATCAGCGGTAGCACACACTGTTTATTTGTTTGTTCCCGCTAATATACTGCAGAACATTCTATTCATCAGTCCTAATTCCCCCTGTGGCCAGAGTGTGTGTGTGTGTGTGTGTGTGTGTGTGTGTGTGTGTGTGTGTGTGTGTGTGTGTGTGTGTGTGTGTGTGTGTGTGTGTGTGTGTGTGTGTGTGTGTGTGTGTGTGTGTGTGTGTGTGTGTGTGTGTGTGTGTGTGTGTGTGTGTGTGTGTGTGTGTGTGTGTGTGTGTGTGTGTGTGTGTGTGTGTGTGTGTGTGTGTGTGTGTGTGTGTGCACGTGCGTGTGCATGCATGCATGCGTGTGTGTGTGTGTGTGTGTGTGTTTGTGTTCTGATGAGGTGGCAGACAGCTGTGACATTAGCCTGGGTGTTTATTGGTCCCTCAGAGCTCAGGCTCCCAGTTTCCGTCAAAGCTGCTTGACAGTCATCTGGTACCAATCTAGTATACTAGTCCTCACACAGACAGTCAGACAGACGGATACAACCTGCACACACATAAAACAATCAAATACAGCACATAGCCACATCAACACAATACAGTCACAAGAACACAATATTGTTGGCCGGATGAGAGTACAGTTCAGCTGGGGTCATGAGCTATAATAATAATAATAATAATTTCTTGAATTTATATAGCGCCCAAGGCGCTTAACAGTGGGGGGGGGGCAGCTAATGGGAAGAAGGATCAGAGGAAAAAGGTAACAAGAAAGTAAAAAAGAAAAGAAAAGAAAAGAAAAGAAAAGAGGGAAATCAGGCAGAGTCTTTTATAAATGTGGTGAAGAGGTGAGATTTGAGTTGGGTGTACGTCCAGCACTGCGGATGTTTGGAGGGAGGGAGTTCCAGAGGGTGGGTGCGGCAACAGAGAATGCTCTGGGACCGACAGTGCAGGTTGGTGGTGGGGATGGAGAGGAGACCAGAGTCAGAGGACCGTAGCCTCTGGGGTGGGATGTATAGGGATGGAGGAGGTCAGCTAGATACCGGGGGCAAGGGAGTGAAGGGCTTTGTAGGTGATGAGGAGGATCTTAAAATTGATGCAAGATTTGACTGGAAGCCAGTAGAGGTGGATGAGGGTGGGGGTGATGTGGTGCCAGGACTTGGTGTGGGTGAGAGCCTGTTTAGGCCATTGCTGGGTAGCCCTACAAGAACGGAGTTTGCATTGTCCAGACGGGAGGGGATGAAGGAGTGTATAAGTGTCTCTGCTACAGAGTCAGGGAGAGATGGCCGGAGTCTGGAAATGTTCCTGAGATGGAACATTTTTGTTATTGATTTGATGTGAGAATGAAAAGAGAGGGTGTGACATCCAGGTTGCAGACTTCTGGGGACGGGTGGATTGAGCAGCCAGGAACGGAACCTTGAGTCACACCTTGGTTGACTGGGGCAGGCGTGGAGGTGGAGTTACAGATGGAGATGGACTGTTTTCTGTCAGTAAGGTAGGACTCGAACCAGGTGAGAGCAATCCCAGTAACACCCAGATGGTCAGAGAGGCGGTTGAGTTTTGGTCCGCGAGAGAGGCCCAGATGGCCCACAAGAGAGGCCCAGATGGGTCCGCCGGCCTGTAGGTGCATGCATCTCATAGCGTGGGTAGGAAAGCAGGAATGGTGAACAGGACAGCATGGTGGTCAGATACAGCTAGGTCAAGACACTGTAGATCAGTTGGGGTTGTGCCAGTGGAACACACAATATCTAGAGTGTGGCCTTTAGTGTGGGTGGGACCATTGATGTACTGTGAGATGTTAAACCAGTCCAATAGAGAAAGGAGATCAATGGCTGTGGAGCAGCTGGTATTGTCCATGTGGATATTGAAATCCCCAAGCAGGAGTGTGGATGAGCAGACAATAGTGAGGAGTTCGGATAGGTCAGACATGAAGGTAGTGGAGACTTTGGGGGGGCGGTAGATGAGGACTACCTGGAGTGGTGTAGGCCCAGGTAGTGAGAAAGCCACACACTCAAAGGAAGTGACACTGGGTAGTGGGTACTGGGAGCTCTTTGACCAGGAAGTCAGCCCGATGTATGACAGCCAGCCCACCACCACGACCAGAGAACGTGGTTTCTGGATATAAGCATAGCCTGGGGATGAAATCCTGTTGATTTTGCCATAAGGCATGAAAAAAATCTATTTTCCTGTCGGTTAATATGTCAAGAATAAGAAAACATTTTGTTATTGAGGGAGCGAACATTCTGGAGCATGAATTTTAGATTGCTGAGGGTTGCTGGGGCAGACAGTGATGGAGGGATGTCAACACAAACCAGAGGCCACTGATTGGACAGAGTGTGCACGTGTGGTTTGTTGTGATGACGTTGCAGCTGCGCGATGTTGCAGCGCCTGTCAGACAGCACAGAGGGAATTGTGGGGAGTACATTGCAGCGTGAGTTCAGGGCGTGGCTGGGGTCATGAACTATGGGGAGTACAGTGCAGCATGAGTTCAGGGTGTGGGTGGGGTCATGAGCTATGGGGAGTACAGTGCAGCATGAGTTCAGGGTGTGGCTGGGGTTGTGTGCTGTGGTGAGTAGAGCGAAGCGTGAGTTCAGGGTGTGGCTGGGTCATGTGCTGTGGTGAGTAGAGTGAAGCGTGAGTTCAGGGTGTGGCTGGGGTTGTGTGCTGTGGTAAGTAGAGTGAAGCGTGAGTTCAGGGGGTGGCTGGGGTTGTGTGCTGTGGTAAGTAGAGTGAAGCGTGAGTTCAGGGGGTGGCTGGGTCATGTGCTGTGGTGAGTAGAGTGAAGCGTGATAATGCCATCAAACAGTGACCTCCAAGCAACGAAGCCCTGTTTGGTATTGCACTTAATTCGTTTTTTTGTTTTGGTGTGATATATGTGTTGGAGTTGAGAGAGGATAGGGGAGGGGTTGCTGTTGCTAGCCTCACCTCAAGCTCTGCCAAGACAGGTCTGGAGAAATATGATGTCTCATTGTGGTCAGCACCTCTCCAATACCGGTGTGCATTCCTTCTCTCACATATCATGAATAAAATAACTGTTATGGTTTGAAACCGACCCCAATAGCACAACACAAGACAGGTATGAGAGTTAGCCAAAAACAGGGCATTATTTATTTAATACAAAAAAGCAGCACTCAGCCTTTAAGGGGGTAAAAACATAAAACGTCCATGAACACAAAAAGGCGGCACTGTGCCTTTAACGGGCGAACAGGCTACGGGACCAGGGGCACTGGAGAGGGGGACAGAGACAGAGGCCCGGAGAGGTGGGCTAGAGACAGGGACAGAGGCCCGGAGAGAGGGGGGCTGGAGACTGGGACAGGGACCCAACGGCGGAGGCCGGGCACCGGGACAGGGGCCCGGTGAGGAGGCCCGGAACAAAGGGGCGAACAGGCTGGGAAAAAGTAACGGGGATCCTCTTCGTCCCTACAACCGAGTAGGGCTCTGCGGCTCAGCTCTGCCAAGGAATCCTCTTCCTCCCGACCAGACGCTGCCCACGGGCAACGCAGCACACAGGGGTTCCTCCCGTGGAATAATAGGGAGCGATGGCGAGCCTCACCCCAGGAACCAGGACCACAAAGAGGGAGTTGGGAAGTAGCCGGCTTGACGTCTGGAGTGGGAACACTGGAATCCTCCCGTAGAGTATTAGAGAGCGAAGGCGGTGTCCCACTCCAGGAAACGGCGACAGGTGGTGACGGGGGGCACGTCGTCTCACGCCGGAGACGCGGCCGTAGAACACAGGGGTCCGAGGGAAACGGGGATCACGAAAAGTCTTAGAAAAGATAGTAGTAATAATAACCTAATATGTATAATTATAGATAATAACCTCTTGCACTCAAATCAATTTTGTTTCATACCCAAGCATTCAATGGAACTAATTGCTATCTGCAATTAGTATAAAAAAGCTATTTCTCCTTTCAAGATTCAACAGGTCACCATTGGTCATTCTAAAAAGCATGAAAGCAATCAGTCACCTACTATTGCTGCAGCCAAACACGGGCTTGATACTTCCTGCCTAACACTGAATGTAAAAAGAACTGTCTCTATGGGCTTCTCAATCAGAAAGCTCAATCACAGGGCCAATCTTAAAACCTTTAGACAAATCAGACACTGCTTACCATTTCAAACCACTCTAAAATATATTTATGCAATGATTTTCTCTCATATGGCATAATCTCTTTATAACAGACATCAGCCTCCGCCATTAGACCACTAACATCCCTTTATAACCGAGCTATCAAAGTTCAGACGAAGAATATTATGCGATCCACGGACACTGGTCAGCTCTCCATCCCCCGAACCAGACTGCGGACCTTCGGGAACAGAGCTTTCAGTGTGGCAGCTCCCACCCTATGGAACTCCCTCCCCGCAGAACTCTGCAACGCCCCAACTCTGGACTCATTAAAAAACTGCTCAAAACCCACCTCTTCAACTTGGCCTTTAACCCCTAATGTCTCACTTTGTATGTTGTGTCTGTCCACTATGTTTGTTTCTTTTGTTATTTTCTCCCCCTATGTAAAGCGACCTTGGGTCTTTTGAAAGGCGCTATATAAAATAAAATGAAGCTATTATTATTCAATGAGCTGAATATCACACGTTGATTATTCCACAAGAAAAATACATCTATACCACATTAAAACTGCTCTCCAAACTGCTTTCTGAAGCTCTGTCTTCGTGCCGTGTTGGACTCTACTCTACTCAGACTTACTTACTTATAAGCTGGTCACTTTCTGCCGCTGATCGCATATTTTCATCGAGGAAGCAGAATAAGGCTGATCCTTTATGCCCACTCGGGACATTCCAATCTGGTTACACCATAGACTTTTGGGGTGCTTGGAAAAGTACATGCGTCTACCCCATTAAAATTGAGGACGCTGAGGACATTTGGATTTTCGCATTCATGCTTCTCGGATTTGGAGCGATTGCTGTATTGGGCTGGATTTGCATTAGGAAGATTTTGGATGGATTTCAGATCTTGGCTCTATCACTGGCCAAGATTGAGGCCTGCCCCCTTGAACTGCATAAAACACTTGCTGCGTACAACGCCGAGGAACACCGGAGGTGTTTAATTCTGGGCATTTTTACTCGGAAAGCATTTTCTACTTTCTGAGAGTGGGTGGGGGGGCGCCAGGAATGCTACTGATGTATCGCCCTCCCAATCCCTACCCCCCTGGCTAGCTGCAACTGTGGCTAGAGCCCCCCCCCCCCCCCCCTCGCTAGCTGCAACTGTGGCTAGGGACCAGCTCTCCCAACCCTCCTCCCTCCGACCCTCCGGGGGTGTTCCGCACCGTGAAAATGGCAGCGGTGATACACATACGTTGTCTCAAGACTTAGTTCTGCATGTATCAACAAATGCGCATGTTGGTGTAAAATGTATGTGTGCCATTATTACTATCAACTGTAATAATTGTGGAATATTACTATAATGAGCTGTACAGATGCAGCACTGAAAATTCAAACCACTTCTGCTGCTGGTCTGCTGCTCCTCTGCCACTATAGAACTAGCACTCAGGTGTTATATTTCGGGGGATGGTGGCTAGCTCCCAAAGTGAACAAAGGGAGGGTACTTAACTTAAGTGCTGCCCCAGGGCGGGGGGCGGGGGCTATTGCCCTCAGACCCCCAAGATCATCTTTCTATGAGCAGTCTGACTTGGGGTACTGCCCATATATTAGTGTTGCAATGCATGATAAGTAAACAGTGAAAAAAGCGAAGGAATCGGATGTAGCTGGGGCGTTTGGGACGAATAAAAATGTAAGATGAAGATCTCCCCAGCCTGTGGGAGTCAGTGGAGGTGTGAAATCTGGCCCGGTCCAGAAGAATAGGAGTCACAAAATCAGTTTGGAGTGGAGGAGTGGTGGATTAGGGATATTGTATTTGTATATAATTTTGCGAAACTCCAAAATCATCATGTGAGCCCCATGTTGAAAACCACTGCCCAAGAACAGTAGTTTCACAGAACAATCACCACCACTGTGTCCTATAGCCAGAAATAACAGAAAATAGGTATGCCCCCTATAGTGCTAATTTCACCAACACACATGGGAGCACACAATCCCCCATGGAGAATGGAAAAGAAGGGGAGAGGAAAAATGGTGTGTGTGTGTGTGTGTGTGTGTGTGTGTGTGTGTGTGTGTGTGTGTGTGTGTGTGTGTGTGTGTGTGTGTGTGTGTGTGTGTGTGTGTGTGTGTGTGTGTGTGTGTGTGTGTGTGTGTGTGTGTGTGTGTGTGTGTGTGTGTGTGTGTGTGTGTGTGTGTGTGTTAGTGTGTGTGTGTGTCCATGCGTGCGTGCGAGAGAGAGAGAGAGAGAGAGAGAGAGAGAGAGAGAGAGAGAGAGAGAGATTAGAGAGCAGGTAAAGGTAGACAAAGCCCCTAAATTAAGCTTTTTTTCCCCTTTCCTCCCTATTATGCTTTTCAGTTTACTTATGTTGTCATAACAATGATGTCTTGGGGGAGCTGTGTACATGTGCATTACTGATTAGAGAGCATAACAGGAATGCTATTTGCACATGCTCACAACTCACATACACAGACAAACAGAAACACACACTCACACTCACACACAGACACAGACATTTCACAAACTGCCTTAACTACATTTTGAATACTTAGCCCAGAAGGCAGAAGAGAACAAATAACAGACTCATCTGTTATAAAAACATCCTCTATCATCTCAGCTCTTTTCAACACAACATTGACTGCAGCTTGTGCTGCTTTAAATTGCAGGCCTTAATGAGCTGGCATATTTGCCAATGCTGACATTAGACCACAGTACGGCCTGGGACATTTACAAACTGGAGAACACCATGACTCAACTAAATGTGTCTGATGGGGATTCGAAAAGTGTCCTACAGTGATTATATCATGGCTGGTGGTTGAGGCAGGAATATACAGCTTGTTATTGTTATAAGCCTGTAGATCTGGATATATTACACAGCTGCAATGAGAGCACGGATGTGAGAGGTGCTATCATGATGATATCATTAGAGTTGATGTGTGGGTGTGTTCTCTCTCTAGTTACTCTTTCACCCCTCTCTCTATTTCCATATCCCTGTTGGATTGGGGTGTGGAGGTGGTGGTAGGACCCAGTAGCAGACAGAGGGGTAACAGGCAGGACACGGCGGGGAGTGATTCAAAAAGAGCTTTACTTAAAACATAAACACTGGAGAACTACAAACAAAACCTCTCAGCAATGCTGGAAGAGGGACAACGAAAGAAAAGGTGAAACAAGCAAAAACACTCAAACTTAAAACACTTACTTAACTCATTGAGCGCCAAAAAACGAGATTCCTTGTTTTTCAAATCCAACCGTTAAGGCATGGCAAAAGAACACGAACGGGAGACACAACGGGAATGGAAACACAGGGAGCCAAGGAACACGAGGGCAATGAAGATAGCAAAACAAACAGGAAACAAACCACTAACAGTGAATAATGAACCCACCCAGGGAAGGGGGAAGACAGGACTAATATACACAGGTTGATTAACCAAACTTAACACGAACGGGTTGATACAACATTGAAAAAACCCTCAGAGGAATGAAACTATCCACCTGCACCCTGGATCCCATTCCAACTGCCCTGCTCAAGTCAAACATCCCCAGCATCAGCCCAATCATCACCCAGGCTGTTAACCTCTCCCTTCAAACTGGCCATATCCCATCTGCCCTCAAAGTTGCCATCATCCGCCCCCTCCTAAAGAAGCCCACCCTGGACCCGGAGGTTCTTGCCAACTACAGGCCTATTTCGAACCTTGCCTTCCTATCCAAGGTTTTGGAAAAGGTAGTTGCCTCCCAGCTCCAGGACCACCTTAAAAAGAACACCCTGTTCGAGAAGTTCCAGTCAGGCTTTTGCTCATCCAAGTATCTCTCTCCCTCACCGGGTATATGAAATTCTATAGGTGAATCCCTAGTCAGAGCTGTTATAGGGGATACTTCAATATAATCGCTTCGTTCGATCGATAACTGTGTATAGGGAGCTGCGAAAATATCCAGCTCGGACCTTGAGCATTCTTGCGACCTATGGTGAATCATGCTTCAGTTAGAATATATCCTTTGCACGGACACGCTTCTTCGACGGACGTCTCCTCTGACTAACGGCTTTAGCTCTACCTTTTTTTCTTTTATAAGATCTCTTATTCTTCCTAGCTGTCAATCTGCATCCAGGAGGGATCCTTCCTCTTGATGACCTCACGCCATACCACAAACTTGAATAATCTTGAGAAAATAGAACCCACGCCTCGGCCATATTGTACCGGTGCCCCGGCTAATCCTGCTAACCAGGGGCGGATTTAGGATTATAGGAGATCCGGGGCTTAGCCCAGATAGGTGCCCTTTTTTTTTTTTTTTTTTAGGCAAGGGGTGGCAGATTTTTTTTAAATTTAATTAACCTGTACGTGCAATTTCCTGCAATATAGAGCCTTCAATCTTGACCAATAAAGCTGCTCTTTTCACTATAAAACTCAGTTAACCATAACGTAGTTATGGTTAGATTTATATATTGGGGGGGGGGGATATACCATATTTTTCATATGATCAAAAAGTGGTGAAGCAAGAGCATACCTTTGCTCCCCCAAGTTCAATAGTGGGAGAGCAGAGATGCTCCGAATGCTCTTATGGCCAGGCGTCTATGATTCACTGATACAAAGTAAAATAGTGCAGTGCAATAAAATAGTTAGTAAAATAGAATAAAATAATGCAATAGTGCATTGCAATAAAATAGTTTTCAGCGTCCTTTTGATTTATAAATGGCCATACTTTAGCTATGTTTCTAAGGTGGAAGAATTAAGTTTTTGTCAACTTGTTGATTGTGATTTAAAGCTTAGGTCTGAGTCTACCATGACACCAAGACTTAACTCACTCAAATACAGTTAGCAGCTGGATAGACCACAGATGGAAATTAGCTTCTGCTAAATCTGGTGCAAACATATTTTCATGTAACAATGATGAATTGTCAAAAAAAAAAAAAAAAAAAAAAAAAAAAAAATCTTTTTTTTAAATAGATTCGGGGCTTTTCAGAAAACATTCGGGGCTTGAGCCCAAGTAGCCACCCCCTAGCTCCGCCCCTGCTGCTAACCCATGCCCCACCTGATTTACATAATAATTAACAGACCGGCTGGGTTCGCCATAGGTCTCCATAATGTCTTTACTTCTTTTTATTATACGCTTACGTTCAGAGGTTTAAAATGTAATTTTACAATTACTTTCCCATACGGAACATTAACTAGCTTATCTCTATCTGTCTTGATCTCTATTTGAATAGTATTTATATCGGTTTTTGAGATCCTTGAATAATGCGCCTTATCATAACGTATGTTAACGATGCCTCTATATATGTCCCTCTGATTTGCACGGTGGATAATAGAGGAACGAACGTGTCGCAGACGAGTTGGTGCTCTGAGAGGTTCGAATAGACAAACAGATTATATACACCTGAGCCTAGATCCGCCGGATGGGGTGCTACAGTATTAGCTAAATCATACCATTGGTTGCAATTCAATCCCAGAACATAACATAACTCTGCTGGGAACTTGACCTCATACAGACCATACCCCGTAAACTCACAAGTATTGGTAATTTCGTTAAAAAGGAGCCCGGCCTTTTTATCACCTGTCATGCGTAGACTATCAGTGATTAGTTTTATTAATTGTTTAGGGTTTTTATAATAACCGCCTATACCTATGTGTTGTCTTTCTACCACAGTGCTAGGCCGTTTTAGAGGTGTATACTCAAAATAGGCTGATTCACTCTGTATATTGTACCAGGTATGTGGATAGGTTATTTCTGCCAAACCCACTAACCATTCTCCTTTTAAATGTAGGGCTTTAGCTAGATTAATACTGAAACTGGAGCACATATTCTTGGGGAAAACTCTCATGCATGCGTTGGAAGGGAGAGTGACATAGAACCCTTCCATTATGATAACCAGGGTTGACAAACAAAAATCCTGAATGAATTCCTCCTTCAAAGTTTAGGATTATATAAGGACATTGTTCATACAGCTGTGAGAGTACTCTTTAAGATATAAGAGTTACATTTCGTCAGCCAACCCCTCCATTTCACTAGAGTGAATATTTTACCATTTAGTTTCTTATTCCCCAGACACTTCTCTATCATATATCTCTTGTTCTTTGACTCTACAATTTTCTGTAACTCTACTTCATAGAATGTGCCGCTTATAGTCTCATCATCCTGGTCCTTCAGTACATATACTACCGGTACACGGGGTATACGTTTCTCTATAATAAATGTCTCATGCGTATATGTTTGTTCATAACGTTTGTCAAAGACACCCCTATATTTAGAGAGGCGTATAACCGTACCGATATCAAACTTAAATCTAGGTGGTTTCTTAGGAGTTAGAGGTGTTGAACCATACAGGTTCTGGAATACCTGTAGTCAGGCCCGGACTGGCCATTGGGAGCACCGGGAGTTTTCCCGTGGCCTGGCCTGCACAGATAAGAAAATAATAATTATATAAAAAAAAAATATTATATATTTTTTTTATTATAATTTTTTTTTTTTTTTTTGCCAGGCCATTGTTTCTAGTTGTGGCGGCGGCGCGGCGCGATAGTTTTTAGATAACCAGGTGGGTGGGGAACAACCAGGATTTCACTGTCTGCGACAGAGTTGGAGAACTATCTGACTCTCTCTCCCTAACGTGGACACACACACACAATGGAGCCGTGCTGCCGCTTGGAGGCGGGACCAGGCGATACAACTGATTGACAGTGGAGGCGGCGAATGGAATGGCAGATGGCACACTCCCAAAAGGAGTTGTTAAATCTGACATTACAAAAAACAATATGTGGTGGTTATGATTGGGGCTGAAGTTGAATAAACAATTTATGAAAGAGAGAGTCAAAATAATTCCAAGATAATTCAAAGATTACACACCTTTGCCACATTGGCTACAAACATAATCACTGCAAAGTTATCAAACAAATAAGAATCTGATCAGACACAAGGGTTAAGTTGTTGTTCCCTTTCTAATTTCCTCAAAAACATCTAGTCTAGTTAATGTGATCAATATTATTTGACAATTGATGCTTTTTGTTGGAAATTTCAGTCAGTGAGCTCATACTTTGAGCTAATTTTATAGTTAAAATGATAGAGACAACGCAATCTTCTGTCTTCGTTGTGCATGCATGCGTGTGCTCACCACACGTGATACATGTGTCACTATTCTGGCAGTGGCTACTGTTATTATAGTATTGTAATGAAAGGTCTGTTATTTAATGTTTGTGTAAAGGGCTATTTTAACTGTTGATGGGTAGTGCATCAGTAAAGTGAATATGGTATTGTGCTCTTGACTTGTTTGAATAGGTGGAGAGAGTGGTTAACTGTATTATAATAGTAAATAGAAAAATATGTTGTGCTCTTGCTTTTTTCTTTTTGAAGGTGGAGAGAGTACCATTGCTAGTGCCACAACAGTTTTATTTGAGGTTCATAACAGTACATTGTACTAAGCAATTGTTGGCTCATTAGTTTGTGATTCACATGCACTAAAATTCACCAGAATGCAGGAAATTAAGTCTTTGTAACTAAAATCTTCCGGGTGGGGGACCCCCAGACCCCCCGCTTAAAAAGTGGCCTGATTGGGGCTATATTTCGCGCTATATCTCCCGGTATGAATTATTTCCCCAGTCCGGCCCTGCCTGTAGTAGGTTATTTTTAGAAACCTCTATGGGTTTAATTTTAATACTGGAATGATACGAATTGTTATAGCTCTCTACCATATCCGGCAACATATCAATATAATGGAAACTATTTTTAGCTGTAAAAAATCTCCACATCCGGTCCTTCAATGTGCGGTTCAGCCGTTCGATGATGCTCGCTTTTAATTTGCTTCCGGTAGCAAAGTGGTGGATGTTTTTTTTAACAACTGTTTAAAATGTTTGTTAAAAAATTCGTTGTCTTCATCTGTTTGTATTTTTACCGGTGCACCACTTTCATCTAAAACTGTAGCGAAAGCCTTTGTAACAGTTAAACCCGTTTTACTTTTTAGCCGTCTGACGTATACCATCTTTGAGAATACATCAATTACAGTCATCAGATATTTAAAACCATCGTTATCCTGCGCTAAGCTTTGCATATCGCATAAATCAATTTGAAATTGATAAAGAGGTCTTGGAACAAACACTCTATTTCTATTAAAATGTATTCTAGCAGGTTTATGCAGAGTATAACTATCCTGTTTTGAAAGCCATGCTTTGATAACCTTCGTTCCAATTCTAACCCCTGTAGAGGTTTCCACAGCCTTTCATAGTCTACTCCCCCATACGATCCAGGGTTAGCTGGATCATAATATATTTTGGCCAATACACTATCCATATTTTCTAGCACCTCTTCCCTAGGATTATAATACAGGAGTGAATAAGTATATAGCAAACATTTCTCTAAAGAAGGAGAGACAAGGTATTTTATATATATTTTTTTTAAACACACCATTTTATTGATTGTACAGAAGCATAAAAAACATTTCATTACAGCAATCAATCATTCTCGATACACTTTTGCCAGTTTTGGCACTGTGGACATGAATTTAACTACAGATCCATAGACAGCGTGAGCATCGATCTCAGGGTAATCTAGATGTATATCCTTAATCACTTCTTTCAGACATTCGCTATTCTTAAATGACTGAAACTCGAACAGCAATCCTTCACAGATCCCTTGCAGTCGTAGCGGGGACGGGATGGGTAAACTCATACGCCCAAGAAGGGCGCTGATTGTCGTTGTCAGCTGGCCACTCCACAGCATTGTCAACAACGCCGCTTCATTGACAATGTAATACAGCGATGGTTCAAAGAGACATTCATGTTGTCGCTGACTGGGATACAGCCATAGCATTGCTCGATGAGATGTTGATCGATACAGCACTTCAGTATTTCGGCCAGAACTAATTTAATACTAGCTATCATTAGATGGTCCAGGAAACCGGCTCTCTTGTCAACCACTACCAGTAGTATTGTAAGTCTTCTCATCGGTGAGGGTGATTTCGAGACTCCCTCAGCGACCGGTATTTCTGCAGGATAGCCTGATTCTGGTGTGTGTGATCGCCAGGGGATACCAGGAATCCAGGAGCTATTTAGGGGTGTGTAGACAGCCTCTGCATCGACGATGGTCTCCTGTGATGACAGGTCTGGTGCTTCGGGGGTCCTCATCGTTACCCCACTCCAGATAATTGAAGACATGTCTCCCTGAGGTGTTGAGGGCTCCGCGATTCTGTATAGGCAGGCTGGTATCTGTACCCCAGGAGAGGCAGTACTGGTTAGAGGAATGTAGAGTAGCGGAGAGCTGGGTTCTTCCGAGTCCAGTTCGTATCCAGTGTAGAGTTCGTACGGGGAATAGGTCATGATTGCTGTCTAAAAGTATAAACGCACTGTAACTCTTTTTAAAGGTTGATTTACGGATAACACGCCCCTTCTATCGCCCCCTCGCTAGGACAGTCACACTCCAGTTCCCCTAATTCGAGGTCCGGAAAGAGACGTCTCCTAAGGTGATCCAGATCCGATCGCACCTTTAACATCTCACTCGTGACAGCTCCACAGGTGTGAAGACATTCTAACCATGTGTTTATAGGAACACGAAATAGGGTGCGTTCTGGTCCCATCGAATACCTTTTGAAAATAGTTAAATCTCCTACCCCGCTAAGTCCAGGGGTGGTATGTATAGAGATACGACCAGCGTAATAGATATAGTAACCATCAATATCACTCGGACCCGATAACAGAGTAGTTATTAGTTGACCATCCTTAAGCCTTCTAGCTATTAAGCCATCCATAGCCTCAAACGATGCTTTTTTTTTCTTTTTTCTCTCACTTAAATAGATCTCGGGCCTTCTTCCAACGCCTTGGAAATCAGCTAAAGCCATTTTATAGATCGCAACTCGCTCTACCCGTCCATCATACTCCAAACTTAACACACCATCGATGACCGGCCATACTTCATTATAAATATCCTGTCCATATCTGCATGGTGCCAGCAGCAATGCTTTAATACGAGCAAGTCTGTCTGATGTGTGTATAGCGGGTGTAGATATATTGTCAGCCATTATGTTCTTCATTCAGGGAACACTATCTCTAGGAGGCCTCACTCTAGATATATATGTAGATCGTTTTTTATACAACGCCCACGTCTATGTCACGCGTAATATCACACACCCCCCATAAACACAGACATAGGCCTATACCAGTGCCTAGACATAGACCTACTAAACATACCTGTATCAGTAGTTTATTAGCAGTATTTAGGGAGATAATACTAGTTTGATCACATTCTGAGAGATCTACTGTAGTCTGTCTTCGTTGGAAGCCTTGAGAGGTATCACCTCCATCGGTGCTACGGTTGACATGTCTAGCCTTGATTTATAGCTTTGGGGTTTTTAAACATACATTTAGTGGTAAATCCTCTGATTGTTCACACTTACGCCTTTTTTCTGAAGGTAAGGGGGGCAGGTACCCCTCTAAGCGTTCAGTTAGTGGTCATCTACTTCCACTTTTATAACTAAGACAATAACGCTGTGTTGTGACCAGTGTTGGGACTAACGCGTTACAAAGTAACGCGGTACAGTAACGAAGTTACTTTTTGCCGTTCTAGTACTCTAACGCATTAATTTTTAATTCAGTAACGATGTTACCGTTACTAAATGGTTTGTTAGTTCGGTACTGCGTTCTTTTTATGTAGATTCATAGCGAGCGTCCTCCTAACTCTGTTTGATTTCGCCTGAGTTTGTTTTGTTTACAATAGAGAGCGTCTATTTCTTTCCGTAGCCGCATTTCTGGTTTTCGCATTTCTGATTGGCCACTGACTGACGTTCTCTGACGTTCTCTGACCAGAGAGCGTCAGTCAGTGGCCACTGGCCAATCAGAAATGCGCAAACCAGAAATGCGGCTAAGGAAAGAAATAGACCCTCTCTTTTGTAAACAAAACAAAACGAAACAAACTAACAAACCATTTAGCAACTACTTGGAGAGATAATTAATATACAACATGGAAACGAGATAAAGAACATGTTTGAGGCGCTGCTGGAGTCAACTGGACTAACGTTACTACATCTCGACCACCGCAGACTTTGGTGAGTGCAATGTGTTTACTAATTGTATAAAGATTGTGACATTCTCCATGAAGCCACATTATAGACCATTTGTATTTTTTCTTAAAAATAACCCTGCACACACACACACACACACACACACACACACACACACACACACACACACACACACACACACACACACACACACACACACACACACACACACACACACACACACACACACACACACACACACACACACACACACACACACACACACACACACACACACACATACAAGGTCATAAATCAATACTTACCCTGCTATTGACAGAAGCTTTAGACTCCCCTGATTTGCTATCCTCTTCCATTTCTCCCGCCTCCTAATGCCCCCTCCTCCTAGTGTGACTGTCACAGCGAAGGGGACTCAGTTTGACAGAGAGTCATCCAGTCTACTGAGAAGGTGCACTTTGACAGCCTTCAGAGGGGAATCACACAGATTTCTACGAAACATACATTTGTTTATTTCTTTATTTACACATGTACATTATAATCCATAAAAAAGATATCTACAAGATACTTGTCTAAAGATTGTGACATTCTCCACTTTATAGACACATTGTATTTTTCTTAAAAATATTCCCACACACACACACACACACACACACACACAGACACACACACGCACACACACACATACACACACACACACACACACACACACACACACACACACCCACACAGGGTCATAAATCTACACTTACCCTGGTACTGACAGCAGTTTTGATGACACAACACAAATAATAATTTGTATTTTCAGGCTGTATAGGCGCCGATACAGCCTGAAAATACAAATAATGATTACTCTTGTGTGTCGTGTCATCATCACATACCGCAATATACTGAGAACTGAGCACACATTAGGAACAAATGTAACGTTAGCGCCCACCACATAAAGTACGTCTACACAACATATAAGAGTTGTTTGTAGGTCGGAAATGATGGAATAGATTTACCAACTAAAAAGGTGTTTAACCTGCTCATACCTTATTAAAAGCATGGGGCAGGAGCAGCACGGATAACTTGGTTCTGCATGTATCGTGCTTCCATTCAAACAGACGGCAACACACGTGACGTCAAGTCTCACTCGCGCACTCACCCCCTGTTACACTATATGGCATGCACATGTATTTTATATGTTAATAAAATTGCATTTTTCTTTAGTCCTAATTCTGTCACTGTTTGATGTCACAAAGAAGGGTGTATCCGAAAGCTGTCTACAACATTTGATGAAAAAGTAAACAAATAATTAACTGTATTAGACATTTGTTAATGATGAATAGGCTTCACTTCAGATTAGGGCACACAATAGCATCTGCAAATGATTTATAGATGTTTTATGAATGTCTTAACAAATCATTTCTTGAACATGAAAAATAAATGGAGATACAGTATAGTCGTTTTTTCATATCCATTTTTCAAAGCATCTACAAATGTGTTACTACACATTAAACAACATTATTTAATGATGAACAAATCAAGTACAAACAATGTTGATAATGAGTTATAAATAATGTAGAACTAATCTGTAAATGTTATACAAATATAGTTATAAATGATTTAATAATCATTTATGAATGTATATAAATGGTTTGTTCATGATTAGTTCATTATCTACAAATACCTTATAAATGTATTATAACAGGGTGTTATTATAAAGTGCTACCAATAATTTACTCAGAAATAAATACCCCCATCAAAGAAAAACCTTGGAATTGTATGATTAAAAGGTCTTTATTTATTATTAAAAGTTTATAAAATATAAACATTTTATTTATAATAAAACACAAGATACTTGTGCCCTAATGATAAGGATAAGCGCCCAATGAAGAAACACACTCCCATTGCCAAAGGAAAGTCTCACATTCCTATAAATACTTACTATGGAATTACACACTACTGTATTACATGGCCCATAATAGCCCCCAAACAGCATTGCCAACTTCAACAGACCTGTGCCCCTTTGATGTGAGCTCCAGCATAATGCCGATGCTACCTACCCTATCACATGGCCCCTAATGGCCACCACAACCCAACCTGTAGATACAGTAGATAGCCAGTATATCACCAGGGTTATCAAGTAGGCACCTTCCTTTACTGGTGTTTTGTCAAATTAGGCCCACGACACCTCTGGAAGGTGCTAGCTCTCACTGTCCATGATACCCACGAGCAGAACTTCCGTGTGCTATATGAAACAGAAACAACAGAGAGGAAAAGGAATACTATTACCCGTTGTTTACTTTGGCCCACAGCTAACATTATTTATCATCAACCAAATCCACTGACTTTCTTTCAATGCTTTATCTCATTTAGTACCTTTTGTAAACTCCTCCTACGGATCTCCAATTCTCAAAAACAAAGTTGACCATGCTATAAATCCCCTGCATTATACTCCCACCGTGTATACCGGCTTTAAGAAAGATTAGTCTTATAGCCTGATAAAATATGCCTCAAATCTATGTGAAACTTTCTTTCTATTACTTTCCCTCAATGAAATGCTTCTTTAGGCTTAATCTTCATTCACTGTCCTGGTCACCAATGTCATGTCATCCATGTAAGCCCTAACTCTAAAGAAAAGCACTCAAAATAAGGCTAAGCGGTACCGAACCAAATGCATTTTCCAGGGCCCTATTCCCCGTACCTGGTTCAACTAAGTCGATCAAGATGTCATTATCCAGATTCAGTTAACCCGATGTTTGAAGCCGGGATTTTCCTGTTCCTCGAAGGTGGATTCAGTCTCGTTAACTCAAGCCAGACTTGCGACCCAGGATAAATGCGCGTGCCCGCCTCAGCCGAGAAGGCAGCAAGTGTCGAGAGCAGAGATCCTGATTCTCTAGCGGCATTGATTGATTAATTGATTTAAAACTTTAGTAACATATTGCAGTACGGCTCAATCGCCTCGCCGACAAGTTAAATGCGTTATCTATAGGCTAATTTCAAGTCCCTCATTACCTCAATCAATCAGATTATATTTCTTTAAACTTGCCTGCTGGATTGAATAATCAAATTAGATCTTGCTAGCGAAAATAATTAGTAAAACTGTTATACAGAATAACGATACGGCTCCCTTACCCATTGATTGATGTATGGTCGATCTTTTACTTATCTTCTCTGTGGTGTAACGGGTTCTTCTTTTGACTTTCACGCAGACGACCGGGGTTCGAGACCCAGTCGTCTCCTTCTTTTTGCAATATAGGAATAATTCAATTTGGTGCACGTTGAGAGCTATATAAAGAATGACATCCTCAATGCATGTCGATTTATAATATTTTGACTTAAAACTAGGCTACCTTTGCGTATAATCATTAATATTATATTCCAAAAAGTTATATTGGAAACACGGGGTTTCGAACACCGGTCGCCGGGTTGCCAGGCTTGAGCACTACCGCTACGCCACTGTGCCAGATGGGATAAATTCATTGTTTATACATTAATGAACGAGAGACCCGTGTTTAGAATATTCTTTATTTTGTTGTTGTTGCACCGAGCGAGCGCCACGGTATATAACGTGCATTATTTAGGACAAAGTGAATTTAGTATCAGCATTTTGGGTCTATTTTACATTTCAAAAGACCCCTCTGGAAGGATGGAGCACAAAAACGTAATTCAGAATGGTATAACGCAGATCCTAGGCTGTGGGAATAATTTCAGGAAACGAGCTGTCACTTTCTTTGCGGGGGCGTGGCTTTGCTTGATCCGGCTAACTTGAACTTAAACTCTGCTTTCGACCAGGCTCAAACTTTTGGATCTGTTGTCATGGTGATTTGGAAAATCCAGGTACGGGGAATCGGAAAGTCCGGCTTAAGTCAGACTTACCCGAAAGTTATCCGGCTAACTCAGTTATCCAGGTACGGGGAACGGGGCCCAGGTCTAAAAATACCACATGTAAAAATGTTTCCTCTATGTTGGCAGCCTGAAGCAGGTGCCATATCATGCTAGTGTGTACACTGCAACACCTGGGATTCCTGCTTTCTACACTGTGGTATCTATTGAAGTATTCCTTTCTAAATAGTTTGCTAGCCTCTGTGCCACTACTAACAAAATATTGCCTTCTACATTCAGGAGGGATATGGTCTGAAACTGGCTTAAAACTGAGGATTCCTTCTCTTTGGGAATTATAATTCCCCCTACTCTAAACCAAGCTCTTGGTATGACCTGTTTATCACATACTACTCTCAATAACTTCCACAAGAATCTAAGTACATCAGGCACACTTGTATAAACCCGGTAGGAGACTCCATTCAGCTCTGGGGCTGAAGAAGCCTTTGCATGATTTACTACAGCTTCCACTTCCTTCCTTGGTGGCCTAATATCCATCGTATGCTCTATCTCTCCTAACAGTGGTATATCAGGAGGAAGGCCCATTGCTCGTAAAAAAAAGTAAGCTTTGAAGCTTTGAGTTGCCAGTTTAACCAGTAAATATATAGTAACATAAAGTATATTTTTAGGTAATTACCATAGTTGTGACCGGTTTAGGTCGGCAATAACTAAGATATAATTGTGTAGTTGTAACCGGTTTAGGTTGGTAATAACTAAGATAATAATTGTGTACTTCCTCGGAAAGTATAGGCAATCAATTCCAAATCTCTATTCCCCATCAATTCATGTACTTTCCTGTTAATCTCATCTCCTTTTTTACAATCTACTTGCCAGCAGCCAGACCTAGTGCAGATAGGGTGATGGAACACCTCCTGTGGAAAGGGGTGGTCCTACCAGATAATAGAATATTCTCAAGAGAATAGGGGCGCAAAGATGGCGGCATGTACAAACAGTTGCCTCGCCAAAATGTACATAAACAATTAATGAATGCCAAACTGGCCACATGTACAAAGAAATAAGCACAAAGCAGCATCAACAAATGTGCCTCTAATACTACCTCTCTATACTTATTCACACTCACACCACACAGGGTTTACGCTCTGCTTATAAGAAATCACTGGGCTAAACATGCGCTCCAAAACAATGCCAGTGATTACACTTTAGCATGCAATACAAGGCTCTGCTTGGTGACGGCTACCAACTGAGTGCACAGTACTGCTGGTACGACCACAAAAGGTGTCCCCACCACCCTAATGGACCACCATGTGAACAGAGCAAGCTGACAATGGGAAAGAGGAAAAACACACTAAGAACTAAGATAACCAATGCTAGCCTAGCTATTGTTAAAACACATAAACAGGATGGGGGAATGGGAATGAGATGAACACGGGGACACAGCCTAGGGAGTGGGAACCACATGGTACTATATAGTGTGTTTGAGAGATATGACAAGATATACAGTAACACTACACTGTTGCTTTCAAGAATGAATTGCCTGGGTTGAATTTCAAACTGAACAATACCTATTTAGAATGTATTGATGCATTTCTCGAAGAGAGACAGATAGCACTCTGTGACTGCCCATTTCCCTCTCCTCTTCTCTTGCTACTGCCTCTCTCTCCCTCTCCTCTTCCCTCTTCACCTGCTCTCTCATGAAGCCAGATTGTCCCTGGGCCTCTTCCTGTTTGGCTGGCTGGCCCTGGCTTCTTCTGCAGAAGGGACAGAGGCTGGTGTGCTGACCGAGCCACCTGTTGTGGCAGTCAGGTTTGCTGCAATAACCAGCGGCGGACTAACCAAGTGCAGCATCCATTACATTGTAGCACTGCCAAGTGGCAGCAGTCACACTACCTGCCTCTACCCCTTTGCTTGTGGGTGGGTCCCTTAAACCCCAGATAAAGAGTATTAATTACTACACTGTGAAACTGATTGTTTGAAAGTACACTTACTTTCAAGGGCCACTGCATCTGTGTTGTTGTCATGTTGTTAGGTTTCATATGTGGCCAAACTAAAGCTTGTAGTTTATTTAAAAGGAATCTGAGGAAGGCTCTCTCAGTAATACTTAAAGCAGAGAAAAAAGCAGATTGTCTTTTTGTATTTGTCTTTTGAATTGTTCCACTTCATTTTGGCAGTTATTGCCAGGCAACAAAGTCCCCGGGCAAAACAATAATGTTAAACAAAGAGTGACACAAAGGGCAGTAGCCACCATTGAAGACACACACAGGGCGGAATCCACAAAGAATGGATTGCGCGAAGCTAATCGCACCGGCGGATTTTGCTTCTTGTTTGGAGCGTATCCACTAAATGGACATTGCGCGGATGATACCAGCGTTGACACGCCCATTATTTTCCCTGATCTGCTTGCGGGAGTCACAGAGCATTCTGCACTCCTGACAGCAGCGCTGTTGGCAGATATCACTCAGTCCGGATTTCATTGTTTTCCGCGGGACCATTATGCATATTCTTAAATTGACTGGCGCGTTGCACCGAATACCACGGTACTCTGTTGCGTGTGACGTTTTCCCAGAGAAGACTGCTTTGTTAGCGGCCCTACTATGCTCACACACAAACATAGGAAGTGGACAGATCGGACCAGCATTGATTCTGCTCACAATATGCCAAAGTGAAAATGTACATTACAGATGAACTGCAGAGCAAATTCCCAATTTACCGTCCCAGTCGAGACTCGAGACACATTAAGCGAGGCGAGAGTTTGATGGCAAAGTTGACTAAATTGATTGAAGTATGCAACTATACAGAGAGATAAAGAAAGTAATTTAAACTACTTTGATGCCTCAAAATTATGTTTTGGTTTGAAAAGATGATATAAGATGCTTATGATACAATCATTCTGAGGATTACGTGTGTAATAAATTCGTTTTGTACACTAATTGCAAGTTATGCATTATCTTTGTGAGGTTACTGTTTTATAATTTACATTACATTGAAAAGATACAAAGATATATTCTTTTTCTTTTTTATCTAAAGCTGGATTCCCTAATACAGAAGAGGTATTATTTAGATTGAACATTAATTCATATTTTCTTTGTATTTATTTTGTCCAGTAAGACTTAAAAATAGCTTTATTAAGTTGTAAAGTCATGGCCTATATTCAATTTCATAATTATATTATATTCTATTGTGCTTAACTTTGTTCATATTTCATTCTATAATACACCACCCCTGTATTGTGATTATAACCTAGGCCTGTATAATAATAAATAATAATATAACAATAATATATAATAATAATAATAATAATAATAATAATAATAATAATAATAATAATAATAATAATAATAATAATAATAATAATAATAATAATAATAATAATAATAATAATAATAATAATAATAATAATAATAATCATTGTGACTGTATTTAAATAATGAGATTGACAAATACAAAATTATTAATTAACCAATAGTTTTTTTAAGTAATTAAGAATTATTACATTTAATGTGTAACATGAAAACACACATGTAACATATCACATTAATATCCTGTGGTCACATTAATATCCTGGGGCTAATCAAATGTACATTCAACCAGTATCTTAATTATTATTATACAATTTATATATCACAATGTTCGAATTAATTATACTATTTTTTACTCTTCTCCGCCATTGCCACTGGTTGGCGCAAGATGCATTCTGGGATACTTGGCTGTCCCAAGTCAACACAAGTCACCCCCGATATAACGGGCAGAGCAAGAACACATTCAGGTATTTGGACTTTACTTGGCTAGATGCAGACTTTGAATTGGAAAAGCTAGGCTACTTGGGCTTCGACTCACAAGTCCTCAAGAACAGTAGCCTACAGTCAACAACGCAGATTGAGAAACGGTTATGTAGTCTGGTAGAGGGGAAACACGATGGCTGATAACAGTATGGTATAGAGAAAAACAAGATGGCTGATATAGTATGGCAGAGGGAAAACACGATGGCTGATGAGGGAAAACAAGATGGCTGACGTATTGTCTAGTAGAGGGAAAACAAGATGGCTGATGTATAGTCTGATAGAGGGAAAACAAGATGACTGACGTATAGTCGCGTGATTACCAAACCAAGCCGCTTTTCTCGGAGACGCTCTCTGATTGGCCGACGTCTGTTTCTACACTGGTTAAGCTTAGGCACTCTTCGAAGTTGGTTAAGGTTAGAGTTTGTCTTAGAGCGTGACGGCAAGTTCTTTCGACGGTTAAGCTTAGGCACTCTTTCGAAGTTGGTTAAGGTTAGAATTTGTCTTAGAGCATGGCAATAGAACGCCAGGTAGTTTGCAGGCTGTTTGACGTGGAAATGGGCAAAGACACAGCTCGTCACGGATTGGGCAAACGCGTCAGTGGCGAATCAGAGAGCGTCAGTCAGTGCCAATCAGAGAGCGTCTCCGAGAAATGCGGCTTGGTTTGGTAATCACGCCGTATAGTCTGGTAGAGGGAAAACAAGATGGCTGACATAGTCTGGTAGAGGGAAAACAAGATGGCTGGCATGTAGTCTGGTAGAAGTCACCACTCCTGGTTGGTTTTCTCCTATTACTGTGTCCCTGAGCCTAGTCTGGTTCATAGATAAAACACCTTAGAATGTACTCTCTGCTAATGTGCTTGAACACGTGCAAGCACACACACATGCACACACACACATACACAAACACACAAACACACACTTACAGTATGCAGCAGGGGAGCCATGTCTTGCGGTGACAGGCAGAGATGACCTGTGTTTGACCTCTGAACAGTGTGGCTGTGGTGCACTGCGTGTCTGACAGCGTCCCCTCGCCCTCTCACATCACAGTAACACTAAGGTCACAGAATCACACAGATACAGTCAACCAAAGACAAACGCAGACAAGTGCACGCACACACACACACACACACACACACACACACACACACACACACACACACACACACACACACACACACACACACACAAATACATATACACACACAAATACATGTCGCCTATTTTTTCTGTCCCACTGAATTTCTTACCTTAAAAAAAAACATTAAAATTCATAAAAAGATTACATGTATCTCTAATACCTTCCCCATATACAGACCCACTCTAACTCCTCCAAACATTCGAGTTATTGGTAATTTTTCTGCTATCTGAAGTGTCAAATGTCCATGTGGGGCGACCGTCCAGCATTGACTTCTATTTGGACAACCGGATTAAAATCACTTTAAATCTATTTAAATATTTCCCTTGTCCTATTTGGCATAATTTCAAACATGTTTTGCATTCATTGACAAAATTATGAAGCATTTGCACATATACTTCCATCATAATATACAAACAAATGTTGTCCGCATATGTTAATTTTATGAAATATCATCTGGGGCGACCATCAAGAAAACACAATTGTGGGACTTTTATTTTGAAACCACCTCAAGGACAGGATGTTGCATCAGCCAGTCACATGTGAGTGACCCAGAGAAACAACTAGCAGGTTAGTAAGTCTCTTTCATATTGGCAAATAAATCTCCTTTTTAACTGCTGTAATGTAATTGCCACTTTTGGATGTCTTGTGGGACGACCGCCCCAAAACTGTGAATAATACGTTTTATCTGAAAATCTATATTTTGATGATGAATTTGATAGTGACATGTGGTAAGAGCTAGCTAGTTTGGTTTCTGTAGCTAATGGTTAGCCTGTAATATTTGACTGACCTTAAAAACATCATCTGGGCGACCGAGTAGCATGTGGGGCGACCACTGCTGAGTGTTTTAGATGATAGATATATGTCCTGTATTTGTAGTTTCTGTATATTTATATTTTATTCATGTTTTATATACATAAAGTTCTTTGTTTTAGCATAACTCTTTGTATACTTTAACATATATTTTTCAACATTTCTGTCATTTTTGCTGACATTCCATTTAGGTAATTGTACATATTAGTCATGTTTAACTAGTTTAACCTATTTTCTAGATGGCACACACAAGCAAACAGACACTCACTACAGACAGCGGGTCAATGTAGACTATCTTGCCAGGAAAAGAGAGAGGTAAAAAAACTATAGGTAACATGCAGTATATCTTTCTCTGGTGTATTTCAAACTGTCATGTTAGTAGGATTAGGAATGACCTTTTCTGTAATATCTTGAACTTAAGTTTGTATGTAATTTAGCCCACCAGAATTAGTATCACATTATACACTATTGTTTCAGCGAGAAGAAAACAACAGGGCAAGATTCCATGTGAAGTCAGATGAGCTATCGGAGAGGGAGAAGGCTGCATCCAGAGGTTACAGGGAGAAGGAAAAAGATGGAAAAGGCGATGCTGGACCTGACACCACCATCCACGGAGAACACTCCACCAGTTCTGGCTGGTGTAGAAGTAGAGAAGAGCAGCAGGGCAAGCTGTGGTGGATCCCCTACCTCTAGATGAGGATTTGAATTACTAACATTTACTTTGATTCTACAGTAGGTTTAACATCCCTTATTATTATTATATATCCAGCTCATGATCAACAGTGACATATTTCAACAATAAATGTTCAGTGGATTGCACTGTGCAACATCTCCATTATAATCTGATCAAAGTTTGTTTCGTGTTTGATATATCTTTGGGGAATGTTGACTGTAGGAGCCAAAGCTATATTGTATTGTATGAATGTTTATATGTTTATTTTTATAACCTTACATTGAAACGGCATTAGGAATATTGATTGGATTTAGATAAAGTCATTGAACCGGCTTATTTGTCATAATAGAACATTCTAGAACATTTGTGATGTCACAGTATGATGTCATGACCGAACGTTCTAGAACATTTCTGATGTCACAGTATGATGTCATGATCGAACGTGCTGGAACATTCATGATGTCACCGTATGATGTCATAACCGAACATTAATAATTTAACTAAATGTAAAAAATATCAGTGTTTTGTTTTTTGGTGTGCTTCTTATTCTAGGTGTTCAGGCTGCCTGATTTGTTAAAACATGCACATGTACCTCAATTTGAAATGCCTGCAGTTTACCATGAGATAATATAAAAGGAACTAGGGATTGCACCAATCCGATACTCAGTCTCGGTATTGGTCCGATACTGGCCAAATTCACAGGATTGGATATCGGCCGATCCGATACAGGCCGTAAAGCATGCCATGACGTGAACAGTAGTAGCGTGACAACAACGTTAGCATTAGCTAAACGTAAGTCAACTTGTTAGCAGCGTGCCGCGATCATGTCAGCTGTGTGGAGTTATTTTAAGCTCAAAGAAGAAAAAGGCAAAACAGCCTGTGGTGTTATGCTAATGTGTGTGCATTAATACGACACAGAGTACAGGCCACACATAGAGGCCAAGGGGTGCCTGAGCACCTGCCTTTTTGAGCCTCATCAAAAAGGTGCCCTTTAAAAAAAAGAAAAAAAAATTATTTATTTTTTTATCGTTAAGCATATGGACTGCCCTTCCAACTGAAAAATGTCAGGATAGAATCAAAATATTAGGTAAAGAGAGAGAGATGCCCCATATTCCATTGCAGTTTGCACGGCCTCCTCAGCGTGCCTCTCCGCGGACCTATATATTTTATGCATAGCGTGGGTGGTGATGATGATGATGATGATGATAGAAACCGCTGTTGAATGCTGGTATTTCACTCATTGAGGGACACGAAGAAGTCAAGTCCGATGGGATTTGGGAATCTCAAATACAAATCGGGATTGGAATAAAAAATGCATTTATATTAAACAATACAGAATATACAGCACTTCTTGGGGTCTGTAGGGTAAGCACTTATTCCCTCCCCCCTGAACATTTATGGAGATGTATGGGCCTTTTAAGTCAGTGATAAAAGTGTCTTTCAAGGATAAGTGAGCTCCTGCACTGATTATTATAGTTCAATATTCAATATTTGATCACCATAACCCCCCAAAAAGCATAAAAAGGGGGCCCCCGCCCGAAAAGTGCCCTTAAAAATCATGCTTGCGCGCTATGCGCGCTCGGTTAATATATACACACAAGTGTAGTGCCCTTTTCAGCCTTTGAGCACCTGCCCCTCTAAAGTCCTGTGCACGTCCCTGGTACAGGCCACCGTACTGGGGTCACAGACAGGTACGCAGGGCAGAGTAGACTAAGAGCGGATAATAACGGACCTGTATGGTGGAGCAAAAGTGATGCTACTTAACCCACCTTCTCGCTCTCATACATTGACAAAACCAATGATGATATGAGGACATGAAAATGGACATTTGTGAAATGTTCAAGTTCCTGAAGCATGTAATGTGTATTGCACTTTAACTTTTTGAATGTTTAATGTTTTTAACATTTGTAATATTTGAATGTTCCTTACGAAGCTTGTAACCTACCGTGCCAAATGATTGACGGAGCTAGAGCCCCGGGAGTCGGTGTTGTATTTGTACAACACTGTGTACTTCGGCGCACACCTCACATATCGGCATGTAACTTGAGAACCGCTGAACGGATTGTGTCACCTGAAATGGCTAGGGACAGGCAACAAATAGGGCTTTAATTCGATATATATATTGTATTAAAATATATGCACACCCTAGCCGGTAGAGGTCGCCAAAGTGCAGGTGGGAAAATCTTCCTCCCTCGCATGTTAACATGTTTTACTTTTGTGATATTTGAATGAATTGAAGAATATTTTTGTTGACCACTTGAAAAGATTGTAATAAAAACATTGTTCAGTTTTCTTTTGTCTGAACTGCATTGTGTAACATTTTAAATAGACTTTTAACTACTCTCATCATTTGGGGCAACCATTTGTCATGCGGGGTAACCAATGATTGTCAATAACTGTACTAAATTCAAAATAGAATATCCATCAGTTTTGGCTCAAATATTAATCACTGGTATACTATGCTTAAGTGGATACTATCTGTACAAATTTTAAATCAGTTTTATGGGTTTTAGAGCAAATATGGGTATTGTAACTGCATTACGAGGGAGACTGTTAGGGTTTGAACCGACCTCAATCGCACGGCACAGACAGGAAGTTCAGAGTTAGCCAATACTAGGGCGTATTTATTTACAGAGTCACAAAAGGGGTAAAGTAACAATTATGAAACAACAAGGGAGACTGCCATCGGCAGAGTTCTCTGCGGCTCTGCAGATCCTCCTGGTGATAGCAGTGGGGAATTGGTATTTGACGTTGTAGCGGCTCTGCAGATACTCCCAGCTTTAACTCGAGGTGGAAAACGGAGAGAGAGAGAGATATCAATAACAGTCCAACGAAACACAGAGGCAGTGTGGTTCCCTCCTCCCTTAGCTGTGTCCAGAACCAATGAACAGTAACAATCTTCAGTGTTCTCCACAACACACAAGTTAGCTGAGTTTAGTGCAAACAGAAATGATATCTTCAGTGTCTCTTCAAAACACACACTTCAACTGAGTCCAGTGCAAGCAAAAATGATAATCTTCGGTGTTCGTCACACACACAGACAGAATAATCCAGAGGGGTTTGGTTCCAACTCACCCAAGCGCAAACGCGTAAAGCGGGTAAACGAGGCGCAGCTCCAAACGGGGAACAAGGTTCTCATCAGCGGATCTCCACAGAAAGTCCTGGAGGGAAAGAAGACGAGGCACAGCAACGGGGAAAAAGCAGGCAAAAGCAGTTGTATTCCAAAACGACCCGACATCGATTGAAGGGAAGTCCCAGTATAAAAAGCCTCTGGGGCGCTAATCAAAAACTATGACAGGTGCGCACTGGAATTGATACTTGCTCCAAAAGCGTGTGGCGGGGAATGCACCAATCAACACAGCACCTTAAAGGAGCGGAGCGTGTGGCGGGGAATGCATCAATCAACACAGTACCTTAAAGGAGCGGAGCGTGTGGCGGGGAACGGACCAATCATCACAGTACCTTAAGAAGCCTGTGGCGGGGAATGAACCAATCCTCACAGAGACACTGCCATTATAGAATAAACTTGTGAAATCATGGTTTACAAAAAATTAAAGGGCACACAAGCCTGTCTTTCTTAAGATGTATATTTAATTACTGATACCTGTTAAAATATTAGTAATGTTAAGGAAATATATAAATTTTGAGATAAATTACGGTCGCCCCAAATGACTTTTATTAAGGCCATGTCCTATTAATTCAACTTTAAAAACACTAAAATCTCTTAATTTGTTTTTTTTTCATAAATGCATGTACAGGTATACACTACATTCCAAATGTTTGAAAAAATGGCCAAATATATCCTTATTTTTTGTATTTTAAAATTGGCCTATTGAAAAGTCTTATCCGTCAATGACCCCACACACACACACACATTATGTACACACAAGCACACAGTATATAGAGTCAATATAGAGGAAATGTAATGGCTTAGCGAAACATCAGAAGCAGCTTTTCATCACACTGCATGGCAGAAAAAAATCCATTCAAAATTTATCTGAATGACAAATAGCAAACTTTCCAATCTGAAGTTTTTCCATACAGTGGGGAGATGTCAACATGATATGTGTGAATTGAAGCGATTGCACCTGGGTTTGTCTGGCTCACAGGAGGCGTTAGGATGTGCTCAGGAGCTGAAGCCATGGAGAGTAAATGTTTGGTCTTTGTTTTACACAAGGATGAGTCAACATGGCCGCAGAAGCCCATCGGACCGTTCTCAAACACCACTGTGGGGAGGGGGGGGGGGTTGAGATGGTTTGGTGGGTCACCCAGGTGGTGTGTATGTGTGTGTGTGTGTGTGTGTGTGTGTGTGTGTGTGTGTGTGTGTGTGTGTGTGTGTGTGTGTGTGTGTGTGTGTGTGTGTGTGTGTGTGTGTGTGTGTGTGTGTGTGTGTGTGTGTGTGTGTGTGTGTGTGTGTGTGTGTGTGTGTGCGTGCGTGCGTGCGTGCGTGTGTGTGTGTGCGTGCTATGTTGAAGAGGTAGCAACGCAAATCGGCCAAGGAAAGACTTGTGGCTGCACCTCAGAGCTCAGAGGAGGCTCAGATTGGTCTGTTCAGCTATCTGTACAACTATGATGGACGCACAAGATAGAGAGAGAGAGAGAGAGAGAGAGAGAGAGAGAGAGAGAGAGAGAGAGAGAGAGAGAGAGAGAGAGAGAGAGAGAGAGAGAAGTGAGACAAAGACATGTTGTGTATCGATGTGTGTGTGTGTGTGTGACAGAAGAACATAGGGGTGAATTCACAAATAATGGTTTAACTGCCCGCGATTAGTGGGCGCTATCTGCTCCGTCTTTGGAACCTATTCACTAAAGATATTGCACGGATGATATACTAGCACAAACACGCCCATAGGTGTGCAATTTGCTCCTGATTTACTCCAGCTCAGTTGGCTTGCAGAGCAGTTGGTACCTGACAGCGCTGTTGGCAGATATCAGGAAGGGGAAGAAATAAACCTGAAATGACATAAACATAGACATAACAGTATTTTTCACCATTTGTATTTCGTTTATTTCATATTGTATTTTCTTTATTTCGTAATGTATAGAACTTGCTAAATTAGTATTTCCATGACACATTGCATCCTTTGTTTTTGTCACTATCTTTTGTCATTGCATTTGTTTGTCATGTCATCCTCAAATAAATTATTTTGAGCAGACCTGTCCATGGTGCTGAATCTTTAGACCGAAGTTATAGGCACTGTTCCAGTGAAAATATTGTCTCATTTAGGAATATTTTTTGAGTGAGAAAGTTCTATATAATGTTTAGTTAACCTCTTAAGCCAGAGCCATATTTTCAGAAAATCCGCCTAAAATACATACCTAAGTAAATGGAAGATTGCTCCACTTCTACAATTACCATTTGCATGTTATTGGTATCTAGGGACATCTATGGATCTCATGGAATGTATTCCCAGTCAGAAATATTGTGTCTGTTACTAGGCTTGAGTAAATTGTGATGAACCAAAGGAGGATATACATTTGATTTTTTTATTTGATTTTTTCATCTTTGACAGTGAATAACACCTAAACAACACATAAAATTGACCAGAGATGAAAAATTGCCACTGAGCTCATTCAGCACCTTCTTGAGATCACGTGTACAAAAAAGTCTAAGCAAAAACATCTAAGCAAATGAATGAAGATGATTAATTAAAGCACCTGGCTCTCTTTTTCTCTCTCTCTCTCTCTCTCTCTCTCTCTCTCTCTCTCTCTCTCTCTCTCTCTCTCTCTCTCTCTCTCTCTCTCTCTCTCTCTCTCTCTCTCTCTCTCTCTCTCTCTCTCTCTCTCTCTCTCTCTCTCTCTCTCGTTAACCAGGTATGGAGTTCAGGTGTGCTGCTGTCAGAGGAGCAGCTGATCGACATCTGTAGGCCGATTACGTCCGTCAGCTATATAACCCTGCCTCAGATGTTGTGATGCTGCCAGGTTGTAACTTCGTATTTCCCAGTCAGTCGTGTTATTATGCTCTTGTGTCTTTATCTAGTCCCCTGTTCTTTGACCGTGCCTAACCCTTTGTTGTCCTCCTTTCCCCGCAGTCCAATACCTGGTTCTTCACTCTGACCTCTGGCTCTGGATAACGTGTTCTCACCTCCGCCTGCCTGACTACTCTCCTTGCCTTTTCCCGGAAAGTATGAGGACCTGAAACCCGTCTATGACCCCTTGCCTGTTGAACTGCCTTGCTCCTGCCTACTCCCTCCTATTACCTGACTACCCTGCCCCACACACGCTCCCTGGACTGTACGAGATACCCGCTATATTATCGACCCCTGCCTGTCTGACTACGCTGCCCCACACACGCTCCCTGGACTGTACGAGATTCTCCCTGTGTCAGTCGATCTCTGCCTGGATACCTGACTACTCTATTATTAAATATTTTATATATATATTATCATTTGCATAGAAATTTATAATTTACCTCATACCCGCAAATAGCACAGACGCACCGAGACGCAATGCTGATGGCAACACAGTTACCACCGCATTTCACCTGTTGCGCTTCCTTTGTGAATAGCAAACTGTGTTTCAGAGCTATTTGTACAGGCATAGCGTCAGAAAAAGCTGTGCAATCCCTTTGTGAATTCGCCCTATAGTGTGTGTGTGACATAATGAACTATTGTGTGTGTGTTGTGTACGTGTGTGTGCATGGACCAGTGTTGTAGTCGAGTCACTAAATATCGAGTCCGAGTTGAGTCTCGAGTCCCCAGTGTTCGAGTCTGAGTCACCAAAGGAGAGCCCGAGTCAAGTCCAAGTCGAGTCCCCATTACCCTATTCCGAGTCCGAGTCCAAGTCATCAAGGTTGAGTCCACTCCACTCTGGCAGTCAAAGAGCTGACATACAAATAAAAAAGGTCTACATTAAACATAAATGACACAGCGGTCACCATTTCAAAGGGAATTTATTTACTTGTGACAAATGCACTACTCATCAATACCTTATGCCAAATTATTAGGGCCTATTACCAAAAAAACAAAACAGTTTTAATCAATTACCAAGTCAGAGTCAGAGTCTGCACCTTCCGAGTCCGAATGCAGTCAATGCTCGAGTCCAAGTCCAAGTCAGATCAGTGCTCCAAGTCCAAGTCGAGTCACGAGTCCAGAAAATCAGTCCTGGACTCCAGTACTACAACACTGGCATGGACACACAGCACAATCTCCATCTCTGCATGAATCTCACCTTTGTTTCCTTTTCAAAATGAAGTACTACAGGATGCTGTGATAATAAACCAACTGGTACAGATGGCACTGGCATTTGATATGAAAATGAATGCACTGCGTCAGAATTTAATAAAGGCAGCATCTTGCAACTGTTAGGGATCATTGTAAATAGTGTTTCATAAAATGCCTATGTGACCTTGTCCCCTGCCATAGTGTGTGCGTGTGTGCGTGTGTGTGTGTGTGTGTGTGTGTGTGTGTGTGTGTGTGTGTGTGTGTGTGTGTGTGTGTGTGTGTGTGTGTGTGTGTGTGTGTGTGTGTGTGTGTGTGTGTGTGTGTGTGTGTGTGTGTGTGTGTGCGTGTGTGTGTGTGTGTGTGTGTGCACGTGTTTATGTGCAGGTGTTTAGGTGTGTGTGTGTGTGTGTGTGTGTGTGTGTGTGTGTGTGTGTGTGTGTGTGTGTGTGTGTGTGTGTGTGTGTGTGTGTGTGTGTGTGTGTGTGTGTGTGTGTGTGTGTGTGTGTGTGTGTGCATGACTGTGTGTGTGCAGTTAATAAAGTGGCAGGTTAGCGTGTGACACCCTGGCTTTGTCTTCATTAGGACAGCGTCAGGCCCTACACAATCCCGCACGATAGCTTCATTTAGCCCAGTGATGTGCTGGGATACCTCTGTAATAACACAGGTCAGGACCTGCGTGGGAGCCAACCGTCACACTGCCACTACCCTCATCTGTGATGAAAGACCCTGTCAAAAAGCCTCTTCACTGCCACACTATCTACCTCGCTAATACCTCCCTCTCTATCTCTCTGCTCAATGCTGGATCTCACTGTCTGCCTCTCTCCTCCATCTGTCTGTCCTACTGTCGGTCTTCCTGCCTGCCTCCTTCACTCCACGTTTTCTCTACTCTATCAAGCTAGCCATGAGATCCATGCAGACAGTGCTGCTGAGTCTGTTAAGGCGAGACACTGCAGGTGAATAGTCAAATATACTTTTTTTGTTGATTTTGAGATTTTGTTATATATTTTGCTTCCTAAACATGTCTTCTATGAAACTAGTGACAATAAAACGCCAATAACACACATTTAGTTGTTTATTTTACATCATTTTGCCTTATTGCATCCATAATTGTGCACATATTTAATGGGGAAGTGCCTCATTTGCATATATAAACATAAATTTCAGAAAACTTGCAATATATTTTTTCTTAGTTTATATGTACATAACAAATTGGGAAAGTTTCATAGTGATATCTATTCAAATATGTGTTGCCTATTAGGGGGTACTACACTGTACTACACTGTTTGTAGCCTGTGTGTAGTTCTGTTCAGTTCAATAACATCATTATTATTATTATTATTATTCAGTTATCAGGCATGTGTTTAGGTTGTCTATTACTAATGGTTTGATTAGGTATTGTGTTTGTAAATATCTGTTTAAAAAAAAAGTATGGCATTTTACATTTTCCCAAAAATGAGTTTTAAGAGTTTTTCCTCATACTCTGAGCCAGAAATCTCCACTTCAGTAGCACTCACATACACCAAACCTTCCAGTTCTATTCATATCTATGTTCTGAAGGTATTTACAGAAGGGTTTGTTGATATCGCATTCATACCCTGATTTATATCACATTTTATTCCTAAAAACATGGCGAAATATGGAATTTTACCATAAAAATGGACTGAATGGAGTATTTTCTGATTTATGGAGTGATAAAAAGAGATATCCAAAATCCCCTCCGTAATAACCTTTGGCTCTAATATGTCAACAAAATGAAACTATAATTTTGAAAATGGCTTTATCCAATGTTCAGATTTCTGTCCTGGAATTATATGCAAATTAGTGCATATTTAAGTAGATCATGCCTCATTTGCATATTTAAACATACAATTTCAGAAAACTTGTAATACAAAAAAGTCTTGTCTTAATATATGTAATCAACTGGGGAAGTTTCATTGTGATATCTATTAGTTAATATTTTTACCCTATTTACCTGCAGTGTCTCCCCTTAAGAGTATTGCATTGAGTTATATGTAAATAATGGGGTCTGACCGTGCTCTTCTGGACAAACTATGATGCCACTGTGGTTTCTAAATTACCCCAAGCATTTTATCTGCATTATGTTCTGTAAAAGAAAATGTTTAATATCGGTACCTATCGGCCAACATATCTACCGATGCAGATATGTCTGTTATAGGCGAATATTGGCTGATCAAATCGGCTGACTGATTAATAGGTCGGACTCTACTTATTTGTGAGGGTTTAAAGGATGAGAAACGCCTTGCAGTCCTTTTGTGAATTTACCTCTGAGAGAGGGGTGTCTCTGTAACATTCAGGGTAAGTTATGCAGACAAAAAGAGCTGACATTCTCCCAGATGGCCCAGAAATATAATATCACAGAAGCGGAGAGAAGAACTCAATTATCATGTCTGGACCTGTGACATAGCTTCATTAATTTCCTCATGTTAACCCTCCAACAGGCACCAACACAGCCAGGGTTTAGCCCGGATCAAAATTAGACTTATTCTTTCCTTTTTTTTTTAATCTTTTTCCCCCTCCATTTTCCTCCGATTTTCTCCCATCCCAATGTTAGTCGTATGCCAATTCCCAATCCCTTCCTGGTCGCTGCGCACTTACCCCCCACAGTCAGATCATCTGGGAGAGTGGAGGCTATCACGTGCTTCCTCCGACACACGTCCAGCCAATCAACCGCTTCTTTTCACCTGGCAGCGCGGATCCTCCCTGAGAGGGCGTAGCGTGTGGAAGGATCCCACTATCCCACTCAGGTCCTATCCGCGCTTAGCAGGCGCCCCGACCGAACTGTAGGAGTCGCTGTGCGGAAGCTTCTCCCACCCTCTAATACAGCCAATTTTATTAGTGTGAACGGCCAGCCAAGCTGGTGACAACCCCGGAGCTGTGAGCTGGATTCGAACAGGCGAATCCAGCTCACAGCTTCGGGGTTGGTGATGAACGCAATCTCCGCTACGCCACCTAACCGCCGCCAAAATTAGACTTCTGAAATCAACGTATGCCATTTAAAGGCACACAGACTATTTTCTTTTTTCAAAAAAATTGTTTGTTTGCCGCACAGTGATGTAGTGTGATCCACAGTATGGTATAGCAAACAGTGCCGCGTTGCACCACTGACAGCAGTTGTTGTGTTAAACAGCTGCCCGGGGAGCTGATTTCTCACAGAGCGTTGTGGAAAAGACAGCGAGAGAGAGAGAGAGAGAAGTGGGGCATGGAGGAAGGCAGGATGAGTGAAAAGTGGGATAAGAAGAGGAGGGAGAGACAGACGAAGAAAGACATAACCCCTTTCAGCTGTACAATTGTCTTTGATGCACCTCTATAACTGGCAATGTCACTCACTCTGCCCCTAGTTCCACAACTGTGCTCTTGAACTTGGACTGTTGCCAGGCAACCTGAACACAAACATTTTCCTGCACAACTAGATTTTTTTTTTAACTTTTTCTCCTCCTTTTTCTGTGATTTTTCTCGCCATCCCAATTTACCTCTCGTGCCAATTCTGCCTCCCCTGTCCTGATCGTTTGCTCGTATATGCCCCTCACTGGCCGGTTGTAGGGAGGATAGAAGCCTTGCATCACATGTCCCCTCCGATACATGTGGAGGCAGCCTGTCACATCTTTTCAACTGCCAGCGTGGACTCTCATTTTGGCCAGGAGTAACGTGTAGGAGGCTCACACTGCCCCCGCCATTTTTCCTGACTTTGCTGTGCAGGCGCCCCAACCGACCTGTAGGAGTCGCTTTTCACAATGACCAGACTACCACCCTTCGACTTCCTACCCGCTAACTCTGCCAATTGAGTTAGTATGACGGCCGGCCCAAGCCGGAGGCAACGCCGACAGCTGGATTCGAACCCGGTGTCTCTTGCGTTGGCGACGAGCGCAATGTCCGCTGCGCCACCCAGCCGCACAACTAGCTATTTTGTATAGGTCTACACACTTGTTAGATTGCAGGGTAATTAGCTTGTTGTTGATCGTTAACCGCCTTCATCGTCTCTCCTGGCTGTGTCTGTGTTGTGTTTTGGTTAGTTTGGTTCATGGCGGCAATCGTTCGGTGGAATTCTGTCCTCCCCTGCGCTTACTGAAATGTCTCTATTCCCCTGGACAAGCATCTGGACAAGAATGTAAGTGGAGTCGTCATCTCATATTGGAAGGATCGTTTATTTGCATAAACTAAGGTTTTGTACAGAATTAAACAAATTGGAAGTCTTTAGAGGTCTAAGGAAAGCTCTGTCTGTCTCACTATCCTTGGCCATGCGCTTCTCTCTCTCTCTCTCTCTCTCTCTCTCTCTCTCTCTCTCTCTCTCTCTCTCTCTCTCTCTCTCTCTCTCTCTCTCTCTCTCTCTCTCTCTCTCTCTCTCTCTCTCTCTCTCTCTCTCTCTCTCTCTCTCTCTTGTGATGCCCCTCTTAAGGAATGTGGCTTTGGTGCACTAGCACCGATGTGAAATTAACAGTTATTGTGGAGTGATACATATAGTGGTGGAGTAATACATATAGCTAAATGTCCCAGTGCTGTTATACTGAATATCAGCACTCGTGGAATGACGCTTGTCCAATCAAATTACTTGGTTGGAACTGGTTGTATAATGGCCAATATATCGATATTGGAATATTTTACTCCCTAATATCGGTATTGGCATTGCCCTCAAAAATCCCGTATCCTTCTGGCTCTACAAATAAGAGCATAAGAAAATGTGTGATAAAATGTTGTTCCACAGTGACTACACACTTACGCTGCCAAGGAAATAGCAACAAAATGTGCCATCGCTGTTCATGCCTATTCCAATTATGTAATCTGCATACAGTACATTTTGGCACAGAAATGACCCCTTTCCATGCAAATGAGCCTCATTACTTTGCTAATTGCCACTGGCAATTATATGCTGTTACAGTCGAGAGGTCAAACAATTATTGACTTGAATAGCTGAGATCAATAAAGATATTGAGCCCGCCACTCAAATATGCCATGTAATATTTGGCATTATTAAACTGCTATCAACACACCAGGTTCTTGCGTCGGGCTCCTTCCAGACATCTCCCTGTGCCTCTGGGGTATTGCAGCCATCAATCAACACGACCATGGGGCACACTTTATTTTATGCTACACTAATAAGACATAATAAGCTGTACTTTGTATCAAATTAGACAATAACTAGAACTAATATGTTCTTTATTAGCACAGTAAACAAACACAGTTACTGTGTACCCTAATCAAACACCATACACCTAAATGATGCTGTAATTAGAAACCGCATATAATCCATTTAGATTAGATCAATTTGTTGCTCATTAGAAGAAAAGTGTAGTGCAAACTCTCCACTCTCGTCAAACCACATCTGGTCGCTACTTCACACGTCCCTCGTAGCTTGGATGTTCTCTGGAGTCCCGTGGAGTTTGTGCCACGGCGAGGAAATCCTACATGACGGTTACGATGATCCCCAAACAACACGCAACAACCATGAGGTCAAAATACAACACGTTCTATTACCAAAAAAGAGGATACAAATCACGAGGCAACACAGGGGTAATTCCAGGAAAGAAAAAATAAAGGGGAAAAGACGCAATAACAAAGCGGGCTGCAACTAGACAAATAAAACACTTCCACACCACACAAGCACACGTATTACACCACGCACACACTGCTGCTACATATGTAGAATAATTCATATTTTTCTTTTTAATAAAAGAAAAATGTAATAAAAAAAAATAAACATATACCATAGTTTGTATAGATAGAATATACGCTGTGTAATATGTTTACAAATCGAATACGTTTGAGGAGACAGGAAAAACAAGCATCTCAAGTTTTTCTGAATGTATGTACATTTAAAAAAGCTGTGAATCTGAATCTGAATCTGAATCTGAATCACCTACTCACTCTACAACTAGTGGTGGGACTCAATAGAGATTTTTAATCAAATTAATTAGAGACTTTCTAGTTAATTAATCGAAATTAATCACATCAATATTTGATGTGAAAAGCTACATTTTTCAATTAAAATGGATTTTGGTATACGAGTGAATCAATGAATATACATTATTAAGGGCAGCAAAATCCTGTATTAGCTACTACACAGACCAACAGATCAATGCAATTTTTAACAAAGTGTAAAAAACAAAATAATTTGGAATAATATATATATAGCGCAAAGGACCTTTTGTAAACTCAAGCTGTTTCGAGGTAAACGTAAAATGCAGTACTTTCATGTACATTCCCGAACAGTTGACCATTGGAAAAAAAAACTCTTGATTGATCTAAATTTCTCAATTTACGATTTATTATACTTTATACTTATAGCACATGCTGCATGAGTCTGGTCTCCTTTGAAAGGTAACATTCTTCTTACATAATAAAGAAAAATCACGACAATATTGCACTCATAACAGTCCTCCTTAAAAAAGACAAAGACCCCACCGAGTGCGGTAGTTACAGACCCACCCGACACTGAAGAGTATCGTTTTTGTTTGCACTGGACTCAGCTAAATTGTGTGTTTTGGATAACACTGAAGAGTATCGTTTTTGTTTGTACTGGACTCAGCTAAATTGTGTGTTTTGGATAAACACTGAAGAAGTACCATTTTGTTTTGTTCTGGACTCAGCTAAGGGAGGACGGAACTGCACTTCCTCTGTGTACTGTTGGACTGTTGTTGATCTCTCTCTCTCTCTCCGTTTCCACGTCGAGTTGAAGCTGGGAGTATCTGCAGAGCCGCAACGGCGTCAACGCCGATTCCCCACCTCTAACACCAAGAGGTTCTGCAGAGCCGCAGATAACTCTGCCGAAGGCAGTCTCCTTTTTTGTTGTTCAGAATGTGTTACTTGACTCTTTTTGACTCTGTAAATAAATACGCCCTAGTATTTGGCTAACTCTGAACTACCTGTCTGTGCCGTGCTGTTGAGGTCGGTTTCAAACCCTAACATTACGACCCGACCATGACGACCTCAGCCGACACAGACAGAGTCAGAACCGCGTTGGCGGTCCAGATTGAATTAACCAACGACCACAGCCTACAGTTAGGTGCGGCTGCGGCTGCTGTACAGGAGCTCCGAGCCCAGGTCCTGCCTATTCAGGAGTCCCTTGGATCTCTGGCTACCCTGCAGACAGCCCAGGGTAATCAGCAGGCTGATATTCTTCACCAATTGCAAACTCTGAGTGAAGCATTTAACGCCCTGCTTGTAACCCCACCTGCTTCAGGAGTCTCGGCCAGAGCACCACCCGCAGCCGTGGCAGGCCCCGCGCCTCCCGATCCCGCACCTCGGGAGCCCCGTCTCTCCGAACCACGGTTGTTCAATGGTAACTTCGAGGATTGTGCCACATTCATCATGCAATGTGAGTTGGTTTTTCTTCATCAACCCAGCCGATTCACTTCAGAGGGAGCCCGAGTAGCTTACATGACTAACCTGCTCTCAGGCCGGGCAGCACAGTGGGTTACTGCCTCCTGGGCAATGGGGGCTGATTTCTGTTTTTCCTACCCAGACTTCGTGGCAGAGCTCCGCAGGGTTTTCCACCACCCAGCCCGTGGCCAGGACCCAGGAGCTCGGTTGGGCACCTTCCGGCAGGGCAGTGGCGGGGTCACCGACTACGTGCTGGAGTTCAGACTGGCGGCAACGGAGAACGGTTGGAACGACCAAGCGCTTCGTCTCACCTTCATGAGGGGGCTCAACAACGCTGTAAGGGACCAGCTTGCGACCCGTGAGGAACCTGAGTCCCTCGAGGACCTATTCAGCCTCGCCATTCGCATCGACGGACGCCTCCGGAAGAGAAGGCGTGAGAGAGCCCGACTGGGACCTCCAGAGGTTCCCCAGACCCCCCGCACTCGTGACGGTACTGCGGTCCGTCCTGCTTCCACCACAACTGGTGGTTCCTTCCCCTCCCGTTCGGTGCCAGAGGAGGAACCCATGCAGCTGGGACGCTCACACCTTAGCCCGGCTGAACGAGAGGCCAGGTTCAGGTCCGGCCTTTGCCTCTACTGCGGCCGGGATGGGCACCGTATCTCCAACTGCCCCACCCGGCCAAAAGACCAGGCTCGCCGGGACCCCAGGAGATCCTGGTGAGCCGTTTTTCTCGTTCCCAGAACCGTGCACCACCTAGTCGTCTGATGAGAGCGTCACCCTGGCCTGGGCGGACCAACGGGCGACGGTGGAGGCACTCATCGACTCGGGTGCTGACGAGAGTTTCCTGGATTTCGAGTTTGCTACCCAGGCCAACATTCCGCTAGAGGACCTCGTGAGACCCTTGGAGGTGTTCGCGTTGGACCAACACCGCCTGGCTGACATCACTCAACGCACCTGTCCAGTCCTTCTCACCATTGCTGGTAACCACGTTGAGAGACTCCAGTTTTTCATCACCAGATCCCCTCTTGTCCCAGTAGTCCTGGGCAGGCCCTGGCTTGCGCTGCATGAGCCCCACATCGCCTGGTCCTCCGGTACCATCAGGGGGTGGAGCTCCGCCTGTCATGCCCAGTGTCTTCAGGCGGCATCCTGTCCCTCGCCCCGGAGCCCCCTTTGTGAGCCGCCTCCGGACCTCTCGACTATACCCCCCAAGTACCACGACCTCGAGGAGGTTTTCAGTAAGTCCCGGGCTCAGGCCCTTCCGCCTCACCGGCCTTACGACTGTGCCATCGACCTTCGCTCAGGGGCTCCCCTTCCCGGCAGCCGCCTCTACAGCCTGACTGTCCCTAAGAAGGCAGCGATGGATCGATATATCTCTGAGTCCTTGGAAGCAGGCCTCATTCGGCCTTCCTCCTCCCCTGTGGCGGCCGGTTTCTTCTTTGTTGGGAAGAAGGACGGAGACCTTCGACCCTGCATCGACTATCGCCAGCTCAACGAGATCACCATTAAGAACAAGTACCCTCTTCCTCTCATGAACTCAACCTTCGAGCCTCTCACTCAGGCTACCGTCTTTACCAAGCTGGACCTCCGGAGTGCCTACCATCTGGTCCGTATCCGAGAGGGCGATGAGTGGAAGACCGCCTTCAAGACTCCCAGGGGCCACTACGAGTACCTGGTAATGCCGTTCGGCCTCACCAACGCTCCGGCGGTATTCCAGGCGCTCATGAACGACGTCCTTCGTGACATGCTGGAGGAGTTTGTGGTGGTATACCTAGACGACATCCTCATCTTCTCCAAGACCCTCGAGGAACACATCCAGCATGTCCGCCGTGTGCTGGAGCGCCTCCTCCACAATCGGCTCTTCGTCAAGGCAGAGAAGTGCCGATTTCACTCCGACTCCGTCGATTACCTGGGCTTCATCGTGGAGAGAGGCTTGACCCGAGCTGACCCTCGCAAGATCCGGGCCGTGGAGGAGTGGCCGGAACCCACCTCTCGGAAGGAGTTACAGAGCTTCCTCGTGTTCGCCAACTTCTACCGAAGATTCATCCGGAACTAAAGCCAGGTGGCGGAACCACTTACCAGGTTAACCTCTCCCGCCCTGCCGTTCGACTGGTCCCCAGCGGCGGGTGCTGCGTTCCGCTCCCTCAAGAAGAGGTTCACTACCGCCCCAGTCTTGCTCCATCCAGACCCCAAGAGACAGTTCATCGTAGAGGTGGACGCCTCGGATACCGGGCTAGGGGCTATCTTATCTCAGCGGTCGGCAACGGACCAGAAGGTACATCCGTGCGCCTTCTACTCACGTCGTTTTCCTTCCTGCCGAGAGGAACTATGACATCGGCAATCGGGAGCTGCTGGCGGTTGTGGCTGCCTTGGAGGAGTGGTGTCATTGGCTAGAGGGGGCCGAGGAGCCATTCACCATTTGGACGGACCACAAGAACTTGACGTACATCCGTGCTTCCAAGCGCCTCAATGGCCGGCAGGCAAGATGGGCCAGCTTCCTCAGTCGGTTCGACTTCTCGCTGACGTTTCGCCCTGGTTCCCGCAACACGAAGGCCGACTCCCTGTCCCGGTTACACTCCAAGGGGGATCCAACCACTGAGAACCCGACTCCCATCCTCCCAGAGGCCAGGGTGGTGGGAGTGGTCACCTTGGGCATCGAGGGGGTGGTAAGGCGTGCCCTACGCTTCCATCGCGCTCCAGGCAATGTACCGGTTCATCGCCTCTTCGTCCCCGACTCAGTCCGGTCCCGGGTCCTCCAGTGGGGCCATACCAGCCGGTTCGCCTGCCACCCAGGCGTTCATCGCACGTTCTCCTTCCTGGCTCGTCGATTCTGGTGGCCCACCATGAGGAACGACGTCAAGGAGTTCGTACTGGCCTGCGCGGTCTGCGCCCGCAGCAAGGCCTCCCACCAGGCGCCCTCCGGGCTATTGCAGCCGCTTCCCATTCCGAGCCGCCATTGGTCCCATGTGGCGTTGGACTTCGTCACGGGACTTCCTTCTTCCCAGGGGAACACGTGCCTACTGACCGTGGTGGATCGGTTCAGCAAGGGGGTTCACCTCGTGGCCCTTCCCAAGCTTCCCTCGGCGGCCGAGACGGCGGACCTCCTGACACGCCGCGTGTTCCGCCTCCATGGTTTTCCCCAGGACGTCGTCTCGGACCGGGGGCCCCAGTTCACTTCCCAGGTATGGCGGGCTTTTTGCAAGGGATTGGGGGCAACGGTCAGTCTTTCCTCTGGTTATCATCCCCAGACTAACGGACAAACGGAGAGGATGAACCAGAGCGTGGAGTCTGCTCTTCGGTGTGTGGCTGCCGAGAAACCCGCTTCTTGGAGCCGTTTCCTTCCCTGGGTCGAGTACTCCATCAACTCCATGGTCAGTTCCGCCACCGGCCTCTCACCTTTTGAAATATCCCTGGGCTACCAACACCCTCTTTTCCCTGCACAGGAGTCAGAGGTGGCAGTTCCCTCCGTACAGGAGCATCTCGACCGGTGCCGCCGGGTCTGGGAGATCGCCAGGACTGCGCTGCTCCGGTCATCGGAGCGCGCCAGTCGTGGGGCTGACCGGCGCCGGGTCCCTGCGCCGACGTACCACCATGGGCAGAGGGTGTGGCTGTCCACAAAGGACCTTCCGCTTCGGTCCTCCTTTTGAGGTTCTGAAGGTGCTCAGTCCGGCGGCGGTGAGTCTTAAGCTTCCTGCGTCCATGCGCATTCACCCCGTTTTCCATGTGTCCCGGGTTAAGCCTGTCTCTCTCAGTCCCCTGATGCCTCCTGCTCCGGACCCGCCTCCTCCCGAGATGGTGGACGGACACCCCCAGTGGCAGGTCCGCCGGTTGATGGGCGTTCGACGGCGGGGTCGGGTGTTCCAGTACCTGGTGGACTGGGAGGGATACGGCCCGGAGGAACGGAGCTGGGTCTCCCGCCAGCTCATCATGGACCCCGGCCTGATCACCGACTTCCATCGTGCCCATCCGGACGAGCCGGGTCAGGCTGGTCGCCGGGTGGCTCCCGTGGAGGGGGGGGTACTGTGAGGATTGGTTCGTTCCCCGCCACACGCTCCTTTAAGGTACTGTGTTGATTGGTGCATTCCCCGCCACACGCTTCTGGAGCAAGTACCAATTCCAGCACGCACCTGTCATAGTTTGTGATTAGCGCCCCAGAGGCTTCTTATACTGGGACCTTCTTTCAATCGATGTCGGGTCGTTTTGAATACTACTGCTTCTGTCTGCTTTCCCCCCGTTGTTGTGCCTCGTCTACTTTCCCTCCAGGACATCTTTGGATTGCCGCTGGTGAATACCTTGTTCCTCTGTTTGGAGCTGCGCCTCGTTGCCCGCTTTACGCGTTTGCGCTTTGGTGAGTTGGAACCAAACCCTTTTTGGATTATCTGTTTTTGTGTGTTTGGATAACACTGAAGAGTATCGTTTTTGTTTGCACTGGATTCAGCTAAATTGTGTGTTTAAGATAAACACTGAAGAGTATCGTTTTTGTTTGCACTGGACTCAGCTAAATTGTGTGTTTTGGATAACACTGAAGAGTATCGTTTTTGTTTGCACTGGACTCAGCTAAATTGTGTGTTTTGGATAAACACTGAAGAAGTACCATTTTGTTTTGTTCTGGACTCAGCTAAGGGAGGACGGAACTGCACTTCCTCTGTGTACTATTGGACTGTTGTTGATCTCTCTCTCTCTCTCCGTTTCCACGTCGAGTTGAAGCTGGGAGTATCTGCAGAGCCGCAACGGCGTCAACGCCGATTCCCCACCTCTAACACCAAGAGGATCTGCAGAGCCGCAGATAACTCTGCCGAAGGCAGTCTCCTTTTTTGTTGTTCAGAATTTGTTACTTGACTCTTTTTGACTCATAATAAATACGCCCTAGTATTTGGCTAACTCTGAACTACCTGTCTGTGCCGTGCTGTTGAGGTCGGTTTCAAACCCTAACAACTCTAAGGTATTAGCCATCAGATTACAAAAGCATATGACGTCTTTAGTTCATCCGGACCAAACTGGCTTCATAAGAGGCCGCTTGATCACTGATAACATAAGACGATTACTGCACGTACTAGATGCTGACAAGGACGACAACATACCTAAGGCGATGCTGTCCCTGGATGCAATGAAAGGTTTTGACAGGCTGGAATGGTCGTATCTATGGGCAGTATTAGAGAGGATGGGGTTAGGTAAAGGTTTCATTGATATGATTAAAGTAGTATACAAAGACCCATCGGCCATGATTACAACAGGTATAATCACCTCCGGAATCTTTCCGGTATCACGCTCAGCTAGACAGGGTTGCCCTCTTAGTCCCGCACTATTCGATCTATCGTTAGAGCCTTTAGCACAATATATAAGACAATCCCAATCCATAGAACCAATCGTAATCAAGGGCACACAACATAAAATTAGTTTATATGCGGACGACGTAATACTGTTCATGCAAAACCCCAACACCACATTGCCTCATCTGCTCAAGTTGATTGAGAACTTTGGAGATTTATCGGGATTTAAGATAAATTGGCCGAAGTCGGCTTTCCTTCCACTTAACCCCCCTGCAAAAAAAGATATAACCCTCCCAGAAGAGATACCTATGGTAAAACACTTTAGATGTTTGGGAGTGGAAATATTCCCCACCATAAGACAAACGATGAAGCACAATTACACAAAAATCCAAAACAAAATCAAAGACGACCTTGATAGGTGGGCAAAACTTAAAAACTCAGTACAGGCACGGATATCAATAGTTAAGATGAACGTACTACCCAGAATCAACATCTTCAGCTCAATGCTACCGTTACCCCCTCCAGAGGGTTACTGGAAAAAATTACACTCCTCCACATACAAATTTATTTGGAATAACAAACCACCACGAATAAAAAGATCCACCGCACAGAGAAATAAAGCAGACGGTGGTATGGCATTTCCAGATTTTTTCCACTATTTTAAGGCGTACACATTAAGACCATTGACAACATGGTTTTATCCCCAAGCATTAGTATCCTGGAGAAAATTTGAAGAAAATATAGTAGCCCCACATAGACTGAAGGACATAGCATACACTAAACTATCAATTAAGCAATGCGAACGGAAATTTGGCCCGATAATTACTCATGCAATCCGGATATGGCGTGAAACACAAAAAAAATATCCTAACCCACATAAATGGCATAATCATACTCCCTTATTCAATAACAATGCACTCTTGATTGAAAAACGACCTATAAGATTCCCTATATGGGAAAAGCAAGGCATACACTCATTAGGGGATGTTTTTAACAAACAGGGTTTTTGTAGTTATGAAGAAATACACAAATTGTTTTATCTCACCAAGTCCACACATCTTTTTTACATACAGTTATTGTTATGTTTGAAGTCTCACGGTGTTCCATTAAAGATACCAATTGAACACCACAGATACCACAAATTCTTCTATGAAAGAGAGACATCGAGAGGTTTTGTTTCAGATTTTTATCATCAATTACTAACGTCCTCGTATGAAAGCCTTCACCTAGACTCCGTCTGGAGGAGGGATATACCAGACCTGGAAAGTGATTTTGATTGGCAAGAAGCCTGGGCAAATGTTCGACTCACATCAAGGAACCCGGACCATCAACAAATAAATCTTAACTATATTCACAGGACATACTTGACTCCTATAAGACTGAAAAAAATGGGTCTTAAACAAGACTCCAAATGCTCCTTATGTACAAATGGGGACGAGGGGACATTTATGCACATGTACTGGGACTGCCCACCAGTTAAGATATTCTGGAAAGAGGTGACCCAGCAATTATCAAATCTCTCTGGATATACCTGTACACCCCTCTGTATTATTTACTGCTGAATGATGTTTTTGAGTGTGCAGTACACCCACAGCTAAAGAGATTGGTTTTATCGGGTATCACAGTGGCTAAAAAGCTGATAGCATCACGATGGTTCCAACCGGAAAAAATGTGCCGAAAGGTCTGGATTATTACATATCTCGATGTGATTTATCAAGAAATATCTACAGCAAGAATTTTGGGTCTCAATGAATCCAAAATTACATTGTGGTTAGAAGTGGTGGAGAAAATAAAAGCTAGCATATAATGGTAATGTCTGGTAGCGAGGGATAATGGATGGATTATCCAATGGGGGGTCCGGGAGGGGGGGGTACGAGCTAGAGCATATGTGTGTAGGGTATTAGATAGCAGGTATTGGGGGTATATCCTGTATAAGACATTTAACTATATGGTGATTTTATTGGTTGTGCACTGTTAATAATGCTTGTATATCTTATCAAGTGTTGTCATGTTTGTTTATTATGTTTGTTTAAAAAATTATAAAAAAATAAAATACAAAAAAAATAAAGAAAAATCATCATGCGATTAAATGCATCAATTCTTTTTACTTTTAATTCTTCCTGTAGTTAATTAATCTAAATTAATGCGATAAAGTCCCAGCCCTATCTACAACATTAGCTGTTGCCTGTTTCACTGCACAGTAAGGACTAACCCTAACCCTCAACCTGGAGGAGGTCTACAGCACACTCGGTTAGGGAGGTCTACAGCACCCTTGATCTGGAGGAAACCTTCCATTGCACAATACAGTCATCTACACAATACACTACAATCAGGGACGTGCACAGGACTTTAGAGGGGCAGGTGCTCAAAGGCTGAAAAGGGCACTACACTTGTATGTATATATTAACCGAGCGCGCGTAGCACGCAAACACGATTTTTAAGGGCCCTTTTCGGGCCTTTTTTGGGGGGTTTTGGTGATCAAATATTGAATATTGAACTATAATAATCAGTGCAGGAGCTCACTTATCCTTGAAAGACACTTTTATCACTGACTTAAAAGGCCCATACAACTCCATAAATGTTCAGGGGGGAGGGAATAAGTGCTTACCCTACAGACCCCAAGAAGTGCTGTATTGTTTAATATAAATGCATTTTTTATTCCAATCCCGATTTGTATTTGAGATTCCCAAATCCCATCGGACTTGACTTCTTCGTGTCCCTCAATGAGTGTAATACCAGCATTCAACTGTATGCGCCACAGCGGTTTCTATCATCATCATCATCACCATCCACGCTATGCATAAAATATATAGGTCCGCGGAGAGGCATGCTGGGGAGGCCGTGCAAACTGCAATGGAATATGGGGCATCTCTCTCTCTTTATCTAATATAATATTTTGATTCTATCCTGACATTTTTCAGTTGGAAGGGCAGTCTATATGCGTAACGGTAAAAAAAAAATAAAATAAAAAAAAAAATTCAAAAAAGGCACTTTTTTGATGAGGCTCAAAAAGGCAGGTGCTCAAGCACCCCTTGGCCTCTATGTGTGCACGTGCCTGACTACAATGAACCATACTTACCACAGCCTACCAGTTGTTACCTCTTACAAGTGCTTTAATGCCACTAAGGTATTTATAGTTACTGTAACTAGAATTAACAAGAAAAGAATAATAACAATCTAAAAATACAGCCAATATAATCTAAAAGAAGCTTAAAAATAGTACAACAGACTGAATAAAGGGCGGCCCTTGAACGCAACACCACCATCCGTTCCTTTGTTTACACACGGTAGTAAAAGCTGTTTGTCTAGTCACAGTGGTGGTTTATTGTCCATGGCTCCAGCCGTGAACGCATTGTTTACGTGACGTTTACGTGACTTCCGACAACATGTACGACAATAGTGTTAAGGTGCCGTGTGACTGACCCTTGGCATTCTGGAAAGCAGATTCAGATGCCTGGATTGCAGCGGTGGAACACTGCTGTACACAGTCCCTGCAAAGCATGCCAGGTCATGGTCGTGTTCTGCATCCTCCATAACATAGTCCTGAGAACCGGCCTGCATGTTGAGGATAATGGGGATGACAAAGCAGATGAAAATGAGCCACCTGGCCCACTGGCTCATTTGCGAGCAGAAGAGGGCAAGCATGTCAGAGAAACCATGCTTCAGCATCATCTCCATTACATTAATATGCAGTGTTTCCTGTTTTCCAGCATGTGTCTCTACAGCAATTCAAGTCAAGTCAAGTCAAGAGTTTTATTTGTCACGGCATACAAGTATACAATGAAATGCGGGTGGTCTTGCCCGCAACGATGTGCAATACAGTGGTACAACACAGGGCCGCCTCAGGGGGTGTGCGAGCAGTGCGGTCGCACAGGGCCTCGTGGGAAGGGGGGCCTCGCACAAAAAAAAAAAAAAAAAAAAAAAAAATTATTTTTATTTTTTATTATTATTATTTTTTTTATTTTTTATTATTGTTTGCGAGGCCCCGCTTCCCGCGAGGCCCTTTTTCATCACAGACCTAAAATCTAGTTTTGCTTATATGCTTATATATTTCACATTAGACACGTTTGTAGAATGTTCCAGGCTCTGCGGCTCTGCACTATTCTCTATTGGAGCTCTGGGGCTCTGCAGATTGGTTTCAAGAAGGGAGGGGTTACATCATGTGTATGCCGGCGTGCGTTAGCTGCATTTGACTATTTCGCGCGTGCAGCTTTGGAGGTTATGCTTAGTTATGCCAGCCAAAACGAAGAGGACGGTCATTCGGCAGATGGACTGAAGATGAAAGTTGTTGCATGTTAGACAGCTACGTTATAATATTGAGTGCTAACGTGTGGTTCAGTCGGGATAGCCATGATCCCGCTCAAGCCCATGTCCATCCCATTGCCGTTGTGTCCTTGGGCAAGACACTTAACCTACTTGCCTCGTATGAATGTGTATGCATGTGAATGAATGTTGGTGGTGGTCGGAGGGGCCGTAGGCGTTGATTATTCGCCACGCTTCCGTGAGTCTGCCTCAGGGCAGCTCTGGCTGCAATTGTAGCTTACCACCACCGGTATGACTGTGTATGAACGAATAATGGACTCTGTGAAGCGCTCTGAGTCAGAGCAACAGTCAGTCAGAGAAGAGCGCTATATAAATCCAATCCATTATTATTATGATGATGTCGGCTAGTAGCTAGCTTAGCTAAAGGCTAACTAGCGTTAGCTAACCTAGAGAGAGCGCGTGCAGCATTGTTATGCCAAGATGAAGAGGACGGTCATTCGGCAGATGAACTTCGTCAACTCCACGCGGTTGTCTCCATCCTCTTGGACATTTGGTGAGTTTTTAATGCACTCTATTCTATTCCCGCCGTGGATATATCTCTCTCTCTCTCTCGGGAGCCAAACGGGCCGGCTAGCTGTTGTAGAGTAGCTAACGGTGTGTGGCCTGGTGTCAGCACCTGGTGCGAGGGAGGTGAGCTTGGTGTTTCATTATGAGAATATCTCCATGCTCAAGTCGGCTATAGTCCGCGAGGGACTTGTTGCCGGCACCGCTATGGTAAACACCACTCTGTAGTGGGACGTGTATTGCCTTCTTTTTCCCTTCCCTCTTCGGATGAGAAGAGGAAAACACAGCGGCTGTCTGAAGTGTTGGCCTGTATTGCTTTTCTCACGTTGTACAGTTTTTCAGTGGTAGCCGCATAGCTTGCTTCTGCGTTAGCTAGTGGTTAGCGATAGCCGGGTTGAGCTAACTGTTAGCCAGTTAGCTGTTTAGCTACGACGTTAGCTGCTCGTTTTCGCTTGGCTGGGAACGTTAGCTTGATGCTATCAGTTAGCCTAGAGTTAGCTGTTAGCTTGTGCTACGACCATTGACATTAGCCGCGAGAATAGCAGGCCCTGGCACTCTGACTACGACATCATCTTTGACAGAAGATGTAGTCGGGCCTGCACCATGACAAGGCTCTGGCCATAGCTTCTTTTTGTCCCGCCAGCTAGAGGCCTTTCGTCAACGTGGAGACCTGTGTTGCGGCCTTTCGCCCTGCGTTCCTTGGTGCAGGTAAGATGTCCATTGGACATTACCCCACTCTTCCTTCCTTCCCCTCCCGAATGTTTTGTTAATAACAATGTTTTTTTCCAGGCAAAACATATGTTACTTCACAACATTTGGAGATACGACATGTGCTGTGTGTGAATTGTCTTGGTCGTTTGTGTAGCTTGGGTAGCGTTGGCCAAAGCTGTGTGTGGCCTGGTGTCAGTACCTGGCTACTCTATTTGCAGTTAGCCTATTTAGCTGATGTCGGCCATTGGCTCCTTGCTACTTTGTTTTCTCTGGTATAGACCCTCTTCTTGTTGGATTTAAGTGTTGATCTTTGTCCTTTTGGATCTATGTATATTCATGTTGCCTTTGTGAAGTTATCTTTTCCTTCTGTTTTGTTCTTCCATTAAAAGTTGAATATCCTTTAGGGGCTCATCTTTGCTTATCTCTCTCATACATGCTCTCTCTCTAACACACACACACAGACATGCTCTCTCTCTCTAACACACAAACACACATGCTCTCTCTCTCTCTCTTTCTAACACACAGACATGCTCTATATCTCTCTCTAACACACAAAATGACATGCTTTCTCTCTATATATTTCTCTCTCTTTCTAACACACATATACATGCTCTCTCTCTATATATTTCTCTCTCTTTCTAACACACATATACATGCTCTCTCTCTAACACACACACACACAAACAGACATGCTCTCTCTCTATCTCTCTCTCTCTGGCCTTGCTCTGGTGGAGGGTCAGGGGCATTGCCGGGTCTGTGCAGCGATAACACTGTATATTGACTGTAGAACGGGAGCTCTCTCTCGCTCTCTCTCTTGCTATATGTTGACTGTATCATGCCCAGCCTCGGGCAGCGCTATTATGGCTGCTAGTGTGTGAGCGTGCACAGCGTGCGTGTCGTGTGTGTGCTCATGTGTGCTTGAGTGTGGATAGTTCAGTGTTCTGTGGCACTCAATGTTCATTGTTCAAGGCTCTGATGGCCTGGGGGAAGAAGCTGAGCCTAAGCCTCTCTGTCCTAGTAGCTGGGGTTCGCAGGCGTCTGCCTGACCTCAGCAGCTGGAACAGGCTGTTATTGGGGTGGTGGGGGTCTTTCATTATTCTGCAGGCTCTGGATTTGCACCTCTTGTTGTATAGAACCTGCAGGGGAGGTAGTGCAATACCCGTGGTACGCTCGGCTGAGCGCACCACTCTCTGCAGGGCCTTCTTGTCCTGTGCCGTGCTGTTTCCATACCAGGCAGTGATGTTTCCGGTCAAGATGCTCTCTACAGCTCCTGAGTAGAAGGACTGGAGTATCTTCCCTGATACTCTGAACTTCCTTAACTGTCTCAGGTGGTAGAGGCGCTGCTTCGCCTTCTTTACTACTGTGTCTATGTGTGTTGTCCATGTCAGATCCTCTGAGATGTGGACCCCCAGGTACTTAAAGCTGCTCACCCTGTCCACGGTAGCCCCGTTAATCATCAGTGGTGTGTGTGTCTCCTGCTGTCCTCTCCTATAATCCACGATCAGCTCCTTGGTTTTACCAATGTTCAGGAGCAGGCTGTTGTCCTGGCACCAGCGTTCCAGTACCTCAACCTCCTCCCGGTAGGCCTTCTCGTCGTTGTCCGAGATCAGCCCCACCACCACCGTGTCGTCTCCGAACTTCACTATGGAGTTGGAGCTGAACTTGGCCACACAGTCGTGTGTGTATAGTGAGTACAGCAGGGGGCTCAGAACACAGCCCTGGGGGGACCCGATGCTCAGGGTGATGGTGTTGCATGTCTGACCCCCCACCCTGACCGCCTGGGGTCTTTCACTCAGAAAGTCCAGTACCCAGGCGCTCAGGGCGGAGCTCAGACCCAGCTCGATCAGCTTGTCCACCAGTCTAGTGGGGACTATGGAGTTGAACGCTGAGCTGTAGTCAATGAACAACAGTCTCACATAGCCCCCCTTCTGACGTTCCAGGTGAGAGAGGGTGCTGTGCAGTACTTGGGAGACCGCATCGTCAGTGGACCTGTTTGGCCTGTATGCAAATTGCATAGGGTCCATATCGCTGGGGAGGGAGGCACAAATGTGATCCTTGACCAGCCTCTCGAAACATTTCATGGCCACAGAGGTGAGTGCCACCGGTCTGTAGTCATTGAGACCTGCTGGGGAGGGTTTCTTTGGTACCGGGATAATGGTAGACATCTTGAAGCAGGCAGGGACCACTGACTCCTTCAGGGATCGATAAATATGGTGGTGAACACAGGGGCTAGCTGGTTAGCACAGATTTAAGTATGCGTCCTGTTATTCCATCTGGGCCAGCCGCCTTTCTGGTGTTCACCTGCATAAATGCTCTTCTCACACTGTGTACCGTCAATGAGAGAGCGTCCCCGCCCCCCCGCGGATGCCCCCCCCCCCCTCCACAACAGCCGGCGCACCAGTGACGTCACTAGGCGTTGGGCTAGCAGTGCCACTGTTTGCACCAAACCGCGCGTAGAAGGTGTTGAGCTGGTCCGCAAGGGAGGCGTCGTCGCTCCCCATTGAGGGGGCGCTGACTTTGTAGTCAGTTATAGCCCTCAGTCCTTGCCATAAGCCTCTTGTGTCATTCTGTGCCATTTGTGCCTCCATCTTGTCGGCATACGTCCTCTTAGCAGTTTTAACAGCCTTGCGCAGAGTGTAGACTGTTGTCTTGTACTCTTCCATGTTTCCTGACTCTCTGCCCAGGTTATAAGCAGTGGTCCGAGAGTTCAGGGCTGCTCTGATAGTACTGTCCACCCATGGTTTCTGGTTTGGGAACACCCTCGCCTTCTTTGTGGGGACAATACTATTCTAGCCTTGTTGTGTGACAAACAAGTATAAGGTTGTTCATTCAAAGTCTGTAAATAATTAATTTGTTTTGAATTACGCATTTAGATGCCATGTCTAAAAGCATTGTAAAAGTATGACTATGTCATTCAACCAACTGTCACTGGAACTGTCTATGGTGCTGAATAAGTTAAAAAAAATTCCCTACATTAAACAGTTTCACCAACCAGGTTTAAGTTTAGTCCAGGGCCAGTCACATGTTTAATTGAAAAGCCAATTTAGTCCAGGAATAGGCCCAATTCCTATGTGGAAAACCACTCTAAATATTAGCCAATGTGAAAAACGGGTGTATTTTATATTTGAGGATACACAACTATACTTTTGGGATGTCAAGCCTTATATGTTATATGTTAACCGTGAGCTAGACATTGACCTAAGATCATGCCTCATTCAGTGGAAATATTAGCCCCTTTAACTGTGCAACATATAGTACTCTTCACTTATTTTTTTTTCAAAAAGTTTAAACATTTTCCTTCCTGTTGCTCTGCATAGAGGAGTTGGTCGAAAATGATATCTTCTATACCTTCTATCACAAGGTTATCTTTCCTCTATCTTTTAGATCTACCTTCTATCACAGGTTTGCTTTCCTCATCATCTACTTCAGGGGTCAGCAACCTTTTTGACATGGAGTGCCTGTTTGAAATATAGTTGTAACTAGTGTGCCTCAACAATATTCCATGCATCGTAATTTTATTTTCTCATAATCAGGTATTTTTAATGATAATTTTTACATTATTACATCATTATTGTTATTGTTATTATTAACAATATTATTATGATGGTTGTATCAACCCTAAATCTGAGTGGGGGGGGGGGGATGCAATGCAGACAAACAGCTGCATACAGTGCGACCATTTCACTCACATTTGCCCATTCTTTTTTGGACACATAACACACCATCGGTGTGTGTACTGTACGTGTGCTGTCATAGCTCCACCTACAGGCCTAATGGAGAACACCAGGAGAACACCAGGATGTGAATGGAGGGTGAATGTGAGGTATATCGTGTAAATAAGTTTTGATTGATCGCAAGACTACACTGTAAAAAAATAAATAATAATAAGTTACCAGAACTTAAAAATATTGAGTTCAGTTACTGTGCATTAAGGTTTTCAGTTTTCAATTCATAATAAGTTAACAGAAAAATAAGTACACAACCACATTATTTCAACCTAATAAAACTATGTTTATTGTCATTGTTTTAAGAACACAAGTTGACTTGGTAATACTCACATTTTGAGTAAAAAAAATTGCTTTTAACATGTGCAATGTTCAATGAAATAGAAAAATAAATAATAAAATGTGTTGATTAATCCCACTGGTCACAATGGTGACCGTAATAATGTTTTTGTTATAAGGCTCTGCAAATGTTACTGAATGATGTAGCAATGTATTTCCAGCTAAATTGAAATAATAAACAAATAAAGGGTCTCAATTAAATATGTGGTAGTAAAAAGAACCTGTGGGAGGATTTCAACAAGATAAATGCGACAACAGTGCAAAATATTTCACTATAATATTTCAAAGCAAATTTTTTTTTTTTTTTTTTTTTTACTGCTGTCCCCTGTGCCTATGCAAATGCCCCTGCGTGCCTATGCAGGCCTAGGGTTGCCTACCCCTGTTCTAACACATGGTTCTCTTTCCTCTATCTTCTAATTATATCTTCTATACCTACCTTCTATCACAAGGTTTGCTTAACTCTTCTACTTCTATCTTATAGATCTACCTTCTAACACAATGGTTCTCTTTCCTCTATCTTCTACTTCTATCTTCTAATTACCTTCTATCACAAGGTTTGCTGTCTTCTTCTACTTCTATCTTCTAGATCTAACTTATATCACAAGGTTTCCTCAGTCAAGCTGAGAAGGCAGGACTTGAGATAGGGCCATTTCCTCCAGATTTAGGATGACCTTCACAGTGTCAGTATTAGAATAAGGGCCAGGCATATTTTTAAACAACAATGGCATGCACCTCCAAGCTACCAGGCTTCCCTTCCCCAGTCTCCCTTGTTTTCCACCCACTCTCTCTCCGTCTCTGTCTCGATCAAGCAGGAGTGGTGTAATGGTTGTACTAGAGCCATAACCCCAAAGTAGACACAAACGAGCTGAGACGAGGAATCAGAGAAAACCCAACAGTGGGTATATTTATTCTATAGAGGTAAAACGTAACCAGGTTCTCAGACAGTCCAGGGAGTAGGCGAGTAGACGGGTAGTCAGACAAGCGGGGGTTGTAGATGGAACCAGGTTCTCAGACCAGGAGGTAAGCGAGGAGAAGAGTAGTCATACACGGAAGGTGGAGGTGGAGGTCATACACGGAATCCAGGACACAAGGACAGAGAGAGGAGCCAGGTAGAGGACTGTGGCAAGGAGGACAAGACCTGGTTAGACACGGCAAAACGGGTAAGGGAATAATACAAGGACGAATGCTAAATACTACGACTGACTGGTATGCAAGAAGTTATGATCTGGCAGCATGATGACATCTGAGCCAGGTGGATAAATCAGCAGGCAGATGTCGATCAGCTGCTCTTCTGGCTTCCACACACCTGAACCCTATGCCTGTGATTTAGAGAGAGAGAGAGAGTAGACAGCAGGGGTGTAAAAAGTACCCAGAAATTATACTTAAGTGAAAGTATGGGTACCGTCTCAAAATCTGACTCAAGTAAAAGTCAAAGTATCTGGCTAAAAACACACTTGAGTAAAAGTCAAAAAGTCCTACTTTTAAATGTACTTAAGTACTAAAAAGTTAAAGTAAATTTTTTTTGAAAGGGATAGACCAGGGCCCTCATTCATCAATGTGTGCGTAGAACATGTTCTATTTCCACACGTAAGCACGGAATGTAGAACTAGTGTACGCACAGGGAAGTCGGAATTCATCACACGTGCGTACGCAGGCTCTACGCACCTTGGCTCTGCGCCGCGGCTCGTGCACGCTTTCACGTATTTGCATACCAGAAACGCCCCGATTAACCATATACGGTAATGGAATACACCCATGAAATGTGGAAAAATGGACTAAGCCGAGGGAAGCGTGTCATGAGACAGGCTGACAGACGTGTACACTTACGGTGATGTCGGATATGATATCTATTAACCATTGCTGCCTGGGCAGCGCAAACACTAATAAATACCGCGCTGGAATATGACTGCCTTTTCCCGTGTTGTTTGATTAATACCCAGGGATTAAAGTTCTCCTCAATTTTATTCCAAATCGCGATGGATCTCCCGTCAATTTTCTACCTGCTGCATATGATTTCTAGAGGCATACTACAATCTATTTTGATGTCAGTATTGGGTAGCAATGAATCTCACTGCATGTCTGATGTAGCCTGCCTTTCAATACATGAACTTGAATTCCATCATGTTTGTGTGCGGGACTCACAAGGCTGTTGTCACAATGGGTGGTACCGGTACAGACAGTAATAATAACAGTCCACACAATATCACGATCCATGCCATAGCCTATGTTCTATTAGGACATGATCTGTGACGACAAATGTTCTGATATCATACTCTGACAGCATGCCTATGATCAACAAAAACGCGAACTTGAATCCCATCATATACATAGTCTGTCCACTATCTGGTGTCATTGCAATGCGTTTTCTATTCTTTCTTATACAGTAAAAAGGGGGAAGAACACTATATTCATATGACTTGTATTCTGCTTACAGCTTCGAAATTCCACTTGTTTCGTTTAACGTAAAGCCTTTTAAATATAATCAAAACGTTCCCGTGTTTCTGCGGTCTGCGCAAAATAATAACGAGTTGAGCTTTATGATTTATGATGAATTGAAAATGGGGGACCCTGATGTAAACAATACAAAAGTCTTTCTCTGGTCTGCATCCCCAATTAACAATTGTATGTACTGAGCTGTACTGTACTGTACCCATTCTGCAATCTGTTAATACACTTTTCAATCAATCAATCAAGCTACGCGGAGCGCAGTCAGTCAGTAGCCTACACCCCGTATATTCCGATAACGCTATATAAACCATGCTGCATTCATTCTGAGAGAAAGATCTATTATTCCAAATGCTATTTATAGGGTTTTGACCATAATTACACTACTGTTGCTATTTTACAATGAACTATAATGAACTACGGTTCGTACAGAACATGCCAGTGTTATTATGCACAGAAGCTCATTTCCTTGTTGTAATAATATATTCTACCACTGGGCGCCAGGTACGCCTGGTCTGACCTGTGCGTAGATGTAAGCACGGAGTCAAGTTCAAATCGAAATTGATGAATCCCACTCTTTGCTTAGAAATGATCGTACGCACAGGGTAAGCACAGATCTGTGCGTAGAACACGTTGATGAATGAGGGCCCAGGGGTCTCAAATTCATTCCATCGTGGGCCAAGTTTTCATTTTAACTATACATTGCACCAGGTGAGTTAGTTGAAGAGGTGAGCCTATTAGTGAAATCATCAGCTGGTGTTTAGGCAAGGCTGGAATGAAACCAAGCATACACTCTGCCCACAATGGAATGTGTTCTGCGATAGACAATGCTGAAGACAGACAGAAGACAGAATACTGGAGTACCCTGAATAATATCACAATATTAACCACAGCATAATGCGGATCTGACTGTCTATTCTTCTGATAGCAGGTGTTTAATCAAAGATCCCCGCTTTCTAGTGTTGCACAAGGACCAATCAGCATGGGTATGGGCGGGTTCATTTTCCATTGATGGGGATTTGATTGGCTGTTTACCTGCGGTCGCAGGATTAATAACGTTAACGTTAGTTCGGCCAGATAAACAATTAAAATATACTAATTAAATGGTTGGACCTGTGAGATTTGTACTTTGTACTTTGTAGGTCTGCATTTTAAATGTAAGGAGTAAAAAGTATGTATTTTTTCTCTGAAATGTAATGGAGTAAAAGTACAAAGTATACAAACCTAATAATACTCGAATAAAGTACAAATCTCCCAAAACAGTACTTAAGTATTGTAACGAAGTACAATTACTCAAGTACTTTACACCCCTGGTAGACAGGAAGGGATAGAGTGGGGGGAGACCAAGGGGGTACAGGGGACAGGAAGCCTGGTGGCTTGAAGGTGCATGACAAGTGGATCTATGTGTGGGGAGTCAGGCATTTAGCTGTTCCATATCCAATCAACCGTGCCATAAAAGACTGGTCACAACTCTTCCACTTTGCCAGATGGTAGACTTACATCCTGTTAGTCGAGTCCTATGCCTTTCCATTTAGATACCTATTGATATTCTGTGCTCTGTGTTGTTGGATTTGTCATATTTAGATTTGTCCTCCTCTGTACACAGTCTTGGCCTGACTACCCCGCCTGATGCACCTCCTGCCCGCTCCTTTATATTATCCCTGGATTTTCCTTTGTTTTGTCCTGTGAGTTATTTTTTTTAATCTTTTTGTTCCGAGTCAATTTAACTTTAATTGTTCCTGTGGTTTCTTTTGATACTTTGTTTAATCCGTTTAAAACTCCTCATCTCTACTCGTTCTGCATGGGTTCTGGTATATCCGTCACAAACTATACATTAAACTCATACAGCATACACCATACAGCAAAACAATACATTTTGTACCATAGTATAAATATAGCCTATACTGTATGTTTATCTTCAATAGTCCTGTAGAACACAGCCAGTGTCAACTCCCTCCACACCAACAACTGAATGGTCTGGAGAGTTTGTTGAACCATTTCCTCAATGCTGTTAATTTGCTGGACCGCCATCCATTTGTGCTGCTTGTGAAGCATTCAAATTAATATTTTTGTTAGCCATCCACTTCATGTCGTGCCATCTCTTTTTTGCAATCTATAGACAGTGATGGGCAAGCTACTTGGAAAATGTAGCAAGCTACACTACAAGTTACTCTCGATTAAATATAGCTCAACTACAATGGAAGCTATCCCCAGATAAATGTAGCAAGCTACACTACAAGAACATGTCAAAAATAGCTAGCTACATCGGCACTACTTTTTTTTTTTTTTTTTTACTTCATGATCAAGTTTCCATCAAACAAATAGACAGGCAAAATAAATGCTCAGTTTGATTGTTTATTATAAAACTGAAACAAGCCCTCGGTCTGGCTTTTTGTGTCATCCTTTTAACATGAACTTGTATTATGTACAACATCCAGGAAGGCAAGATTAGCTGGGTGCAGCCTCTACAAAAGAAAAGAAAGAGACCATTTGGTTTGATACGTTTTTATAGTATACTTTGTTTACTTTTGATTCAGTAATAGTCTTTTTCTTTTCTATTGTTGGGGAAAATGTGTTGTGGCTGATGGTTGTTTAACACAGCAGGAGACGTTGTTTCCAATTTTAACAAGTAGGTAATTTATTTAAGAAAAGAAGTTTTAACAGCAGAAGCTATGGATCAGTAGACGGTCACCACAGTTGAAGAAAAACACTCTAACCCCCCAATCCCTCTGCTTGTCCCCTAAATCCCTTCTCAGCCCTGCCCCCACATGACAGATATGATGACGTGTCATATTATATCAGATATGACATGACGTACATTAAGATGACACGTAGATTTAATATCGAAGAGAGATAAAAACATTAAGAACATCGAAGAGAGATAAAGACATTAAGAAGAACATAGATTTAACATCGAAGAGAGATGCAAGATTAGTGAGATGTGTGTGTGTATATGTGTATGTATGAAAGAGAGAGTCAAGATTAGTGAGATGTGTGTGTGTATATGTGTGTGTATGAAAGAGAGAAAATATTAAAGAGAGAAAAGATTAGATGTGTGTGTGTATATGTATGTGTGTAAAAGAGAGAAAAGATTAAAGAGAGAAAAGATTAAATGTGTGTGTGTATATGTGTATGTATGAAAGAGAGAAAAGAACAAGATATGATGTACACAAGATTAGAACACACGATATGATGTACTGAAATGTCCATCTGCCTATCTCCAAGTTGTTTTAAGAACATCAGCCAGACCGTCTTTCAGTACTGCTTAGTTGACCCATATTAAACTAGTTCACCTCATACACATTTTCCCCAACACTATTCTATCTTTATGTATTATTTATCCCTAAACTTCTTTATGTATTATTTATCCCTAAACTCAGCATCTTCTGGCTGCCTGATACCCTCTCCTAGCTGAAACCTGCCCACTTTATCAACCAAAAACACACTTCTTCAATATCTGAATTTTAACTAATAATAACTGTCTTACTGCATTTTACTATTATGCTACCATGTCTATACTACCACCAACTATGCTAATATGTCTATACTACTACAGTACAGTATGTACTCAAGAGTATAACACTCAAGCTCGACACTGCTAGACAAACAATACTACTTATCCTTGGCTGCTAGATGTACCACTCCTGCTGACTTGTTGTACACAATTTGTAAGTTGCTTTGAATGAAAGCGTCAGCTAAATGACCAAATGTATTTAAATATGTAACTCACAAAACATTCCATGGCCCCAAAATCATGTGGGGACCCCCCCTGGGGGTCCTGACACACAGGTTGAGAACCACTGCTCTAGGTGATATTTTCCCTCTTAGTGTATGTACTATTTATGGTAGTTTGTTTTTTCTTTTCTCCACCCCCATAATATTGTTCATTTTCTGCCTACAGTGAAACATGTTAGTTAAATCTGTTGACAAAAAGTGCACTGACTTGTGTGCGGTTCGTTCATTCATTCATGGTCTGTGTTTAGATTTTTTTTACTTCCTGGTTTGCCGAGCTGGAGTGGCATGTCCCGCGCTATCCTGCCTCTGATTGGCCTACCCGTAATGTTTTGGTCTAATCGTGAGTCGTCATACTCATACCTAAACCAACCAACCAATCATAGTGGGTTTTCTCCAATAGCATCCAGCTGCAGGACAGAAGAACACGACACTCTCAGGACCGAAGACACTATTTTTTTTTGTGTCTGTTTCTCCGGATATGTAGCGTGTAGCGTTTTGCTGACGCTACGGCACTACTTGATTCGAAAACGAGCTGCGCTACAGAGATCGCTACTTGATTCAAAAGTAGCGACGCTACCATCACGCTACTGAAAAATGTAGTTAAGCTATGTAGCGTCGCTACTTGTAGCTAGCTACTGCCCATCACTGTCTATAGATGTGCGTCAGTAAATGCCTACATCGCTGACAGACTGGAATTGCTTAAAGTTTTGTGGAATACCTCTGTACCTTTTTCAGCATCTCTAGTTCTGAGAACTTTTGCCATGTTGCTAATGGTAAATTGTGTGATGTGCAATGTCTTTACTAAATCGGACCTCAAGCCAATGCAGATATAATTCACAAATGATGCACAATTGATAAAGATAACCGGTAGTCGGTATGCATTCTACATAAATTCACGGTGTTCAGCATATAGGAATCTATCACTCTATGACAGATAAAAAGTTTGACCTCTGAATGTAGCACTCACCGACATATATCACTGACGAACACTCTAACACACACTCTGAGATCCAGCCAGGTGGAAGACGGAGCCAGGAGAGTACGGGGGGTGGGGCGCGGCAGGGCACAAGCAGATGTTAGAGAAGGTGAAAGATTTCCTGTTTTCTCACATCCAGGCTTCAGTCCTCAGAGAGGGAGGTGGGTCTGACAGGCTGGGACTGCAGTTCCTCACTAAGCAGTCCTGTATAGACACTCTGGCACAGTGACAGCTTGGCTACTGTTACTCCTTAGTTCACTGCTGGCTGCCGCGCTCCACTGGCCAAGCTGTTTAAATGCGCAGCCTTGTTCTCAGCTCTGAATCACATTAGCTCTGGGGCTCCCATAAACGAATAGATATACTAGCCCTTAAAGATATACACACCCACTCACACTATGTGTGCCCTTGAAGACAAATATGCAGTAGTCCCATGTACAAATGCATGTATGCACATGCTCACACACACACAGACATGAGTAAACATTATGACCTTTGCGAAGATGGAGCATTTTCCTCAAAGCACTTTCTGTTCTTTCATTTCCCATTCATATGGGTAAACAGACCAAATCCCACGGCCTACAGTGAAGGAGCGAAGTGGATTCCAGGGGCTGTCTTTCATATGGTGGGTGGATAAGATCAGAAACGTGAGAGCAATGAGATTGACTAGCAAACACCTGCTCCAAGACGAGCTACTCCACAGAGAACACCTGAGAATCCAGTTCCTTTCCTGGAGGCCTGAGGGAGGGCTGGAAACACTCATGACACACATCTGCCAACACTGCACGAACTGTGGCACAGTGTGCTACTATTATATATACCATGTATACTTATATTATTATTATGCTGCCATTCCACTATTATTATACTATCCACATTATTATTATTATTATTATTATTATTATTA